>NC_044502.1:39730021-39732521 GCF_902362185.1 Chanos chanos
TCTGCGCCGCAGAGTCGTGGTGACCTTGAAAAGCAGTACTGACCACACGAGTGACCACAAACTTTGCTTTTTTATGTGTTTTTTCCCCTTTTCTCTTCCCTTACTGAATAATTATAGCTAGAGGGAAAGTGTGAGTGCTCTGGGCCCCGTGGGCTAACGGATCGCGTGGGCAGTAAAAGACCTGGAATCAGGGCTTTTTGCCGGCTCATAGCACGAGGCCACCTCCAAAAATAGCTCAGACCGCCACTTTGGAAGCAGCTGTAGGCTGGGGGGGGGGGGGGGGGGGGGGGCTGGTACTCTGAGGTGAGTGAGGAGGGAGAGAAGAGGAGGAGGCAAAGAGGGAGTGAAAGGGAGAGAGAGAGAGAGAGAGAGAGACAGAGGTCAGGAGGAGCAAGAGCAGAGGTGAGTGCTCACTTTATGCCCTGTTAAGAGAGCCGGGTTAAGGGAATAACAGAGAGGAGCTGACTGAAGATTTTAGGACCGACCGGTTGTAGAGGAGAGAGAGCCAGAGACACGGAGACAGAGAGAGAGAGAAAGAGAGAGAGAGAGAGAGAGAGAGAGAAACAGCTAGGCCGCTTCAGGCTTCAGTGCTGAGTGAGAAATTAATTAAGACTGAAAACGACAGTGGCGGCGGAACGGTGTCTGCCTCTGGGAGAGCCTCCTCCTTCAAGACTATTATTGCCATTATCATCGTCTCATTCCTCTCTCCCCGCCTTCCTCTCTCTCTCTCTCTCTCTCTCTGTCTCACACACCCCCACATACACACACACACGCACAGACACACACACCTGGTCTCAGTTCTCTATCTCTCTCTCTTTCTCGCACACACACACACACACACACACACACACACAGTCTCAGTCCCTCTTTCTCTCTCTCTCTTAGAGCTTCTCTAACACTCTTTTCTTTCTCTGCATTTCTCTCTCTCTTCCTTCCCTCTTCTCTTTTGCCCTCTCTTTCAAGCATACATTTTCTTCATCCATTCATTCTTCTCCTTCTCTCTCTCTCTCTCTCTCTCTCTCTCTCTCTCTCTCTCTCTCCTTTCTCTCTTTCTCCTGTTCCGCTGCTAGCAGTAAGGACAGGCAGAGTTGCTGGTAGATCTGTGTGGGAGCTTAATGAGATGTCTATCGCCTCAGTCTAGACTGCTTCTCTCAGCGAAGGAACGCCACTCTACAGCCTGAGATAGGTATACACAAACACCTCGGGAATTGCAAAAAAGCCTCAGCCAGGCAAGACAGAGCTGCACTCGCATGCCTCTGAGTGTGTGTGTATGTGTGTGTGTGTGTGTGTGTGTGTGTGTACACATAAAAAGGGTGTGAAGATAGCTTTTAAGGATATATTCAACCATGAGAGATACTTTCACACCAGACTCACTTCCTTCCCTGAAAAACCGGGGTCTGAGACGCTGTGACATTTAACTAAGGATGTTTTTTTAGACACTCAACTTTCCAATATACAAACCGCTACTTAAAACAATCTCCCTTTCACTTCTTCTCTCTCCCTCTCCCACTCCTCCGACACACGGGCAAAATCTCTTCACCAACCTGGGAAAAGCTACATTTGCTCTTCCGTTTGTCTATGACAAAACTCTCTCTCTCTTTTTTTTTTTTTTACTGTGTTTGGAGCTGACTGTCCCTCGCATACAGAACACTGCGCTACTGTAGTGGCTCCTATCCGAACAACAATTAGACCAAAAAAAAAAACTCCGCATGTGACAGCGAAACTCATCTACGACGCATAAACTAAGCCCCGTGTCTGTGTGCTAAGCTCTAGCTTGTTATCCGAGAGGGACAGCTTTACAGAGTATCTCCCACTTTTAATCAGCCTCTGTCTTCTGAGACTTCTTCTCTGCTAATCTGCCAGCTGTGTGGATTCCTTCTGAAGTGATTAAGGTAGCACGCTAGTCTGGAGAGAGAGAGAGAGACAGAGACAGAGACAGAGTGTGGGTATCTGAATGTGTATTTGTATGTGCGCGAGGGGGAGAGGGAAGGAGAAAGAGGGAGAAAGAGAGAGAGAGAGAGAGAGAGAGAGAGAGAGAGAGAGGGGGGAGAGAAAGAGACAGAGCAAGCTTGTTAGCAGGCAATGTGAAGTGCTGCTCCAGTTACTAGGCTGAGTGGAAGTGACTACCCTCTCCCCCTCTCACTTTCACTCCCTCTCTCTCTCTCTCTCTCTCTTTCTCTGTCTCTGTCTTTCTCTCTCCCTCTCTCTCTCTCTCTCTCTCTCTCTCTCTCTCTCACTCTCTCTGTGTCTCTAGAGGGCCATTGGTTCCAGGTGACAGGCTTGCTGAGGGTCAGGGTAGACAGCACACCAGATAATGGACCTCAATCACACACACACACATACACATACACACACATACACACACACACACACACACACACACACAGAAGCCTCATTAGCTACATTCCCACTACCCTGAGTTTAGGTACTCTCTCTCTCTCTCTCTCTCTCGCTCTCTCTCTCTCTCTCTCTCTCTCTCTCTGTCTCTCTCTCTCTCTCC
>NC_044502.1:39737521-39747521 GCF_902362185.1 Chanos chanos
TGTTCAGGGTTGAATTTCTAAAAGAGTCAAATCCTAGCAGTAGACTTGAATAAACAATGAATGTGTGGGTATAGTAAAAAAAAGAGATAGAGACACAGAGAGAGAGAGAGAGAGAGAGAGAGAGAGGGAGAGAGAGAGATATGTGATTTTGTCAAATGACTTCTGATGAAGGTGACATTTCTCATATTCAATGAGTAAATTACACAGAGAAAATCCCTTTTGCCAAAAGGGGAAACTGGAATTCCTCCAAAAAAAAAAAAAATATCTATATATATATTCTGTATGTTTCCTGCCTTTTAACCCAGTAAAACAACACTGACAAACAAAACTTCTCAGCGTATACATAAGGGCCTTTATTTTTGACATCCCTTATTCTTTTCAGAGGGCCCCCTATGGGTGTGAAATGTGCCCACTTGTGTAGCAAAATAACATGTCAGCTACTGTTCCAGCCTCCCGGGAGCCAGATCCCCATTGTGTGAGAGTGAGATATGGATTTGGTTCTATGCAGTTTAAAGTGCTTGAGAGTTCAGGTTTGACTGTAGAAGAAGGCAATGTTGGGCAACACAGATGAGATTGTCAGCACGATGCAGTCAACAAGAGCAACTTGGATTTACATAAAGCAGAATCGTATGGGAGGGAAGAAACAAGATGAGATGGGGACAAATCTAAGCACAACACACTGATATGAGTGGGTGGAGCAAGACATGAGCGAGAATTTCTTTTTCTTCCGGATTTCCTCTACTCAATGAGGAGTGTCATAAATAAGCACAGTGCATCCACCCTGCTAGTGAATGGGGTGGCCTCTTTGCAGGCCAGGCCTATAGGTAGTGATGTCTTTGAGAGTGTTCTAGAATGGGTCTGAATGTTCAGCCTGGCACCCAGCTCTGGTTACTGTGGCTCTGCTGAGGACCCATTAGACCCATGCCCACTCCCATACCCATGCCCACGCCCTGCGCCAGCGAGCAGTCAAAGTTAAAATCCATCTCCTCCCCGGAGTCCATGATGTCGTTGAGAAGAATGGACTCCACGTCGCAGTCGAGGCTCCCGTGGAAGATGTCCAAGTCCAGGTCGGCTGGCAGCCGCTCGTGAGGGTAAGGGTGGTGGGGATGATGATAACCATGGTAACTGCTCCCCCCTCCCCCTCCTCCCCCCATGCCCTGAGGTTGATGGTAGGCTCCATCGGACATGCCTTGTTGATGCGGGCTAGGGTAAGCATTGTGACGAGGGTGTGGGTGGGGGGCGGTGGCTAGATGGCAGGAGTCCTGAGGGATGCCCTGCATGCCGGCAGGGTTGGGGGGCAGCGTAGTTGAGGCAGGGAGGTGCGCGTGAGCTGTGGGACTGTACAGGTAAGGAGCCTTATGGTTGTAGGGCTGCATGTGGCCGGCACTGGCCCGCGAGGGAAGGGCTGTGGCTCGGGCACGATGATTCTGTCCCAGATTGTGACTGATATTGTGAGTGTGAGCTGAGGTGTTGGTGCCAGGGTTATGAGCTGGGTTATGGCTGAGTGATTGGCTGTGGTTCTGTGTTCCGTTGTGGCTGTGAGCAGGATTGTGGTTGTGTGGTTGACTGTGAGTACCATTGTGGTTGTGAGGAGGATTATGGCTGTGATTGTGAGCGTTATTGTGATTGTGCCCTGAACTGTGGCCATGGTGGTGGCTGCTGGTGGCCACTCCATTGCTGGATGTGACCATCATGGAATGTGTATCTCGCTCCTGCCCTAGCATCATGTCCTTGGCACAGAACTGGGGTCCCCCGGTAAGCAGGCTCTGCAGGGCGTTGGTACCCGCGTAGGGCTGCATGCCACCGGAGAAACTGGATGCCTTGTTCTCCTGGATAGTCTGCATGGGGGAATGGTGGCGCAACATTGACTGACCATACACTGGCCCACAGTAAGAACCTTGGGCTTTCACCCCAGTGCTGAAGTGAAAGGCAGGGTGCTTATGGCGGGGAGTCTGGTGATGGTGGTAGCCCTCATCCAGGCTAATGGCCCCAGTAAAGTCAGCCAGCTGAGGCAGCTCCACGCTAGGGCAGTGGGCTGCAGGAGAGCGGGCGCTAGAGGGGCTGGGGTAGAGGCGCGGGGACGTGGAGCAGGACAGCCTTCCTTCCTCCGTGTCCTCTATCTCACCCTCGGCCAGGATGGGCGACAGTCGGCCGCTGAGGGTGGAAGCTGAGGAGCTCGCACGTGAGTGGAGGTCCGTCCACGCCTCAAACTCCTCCCCCACCCCTCCCCCACCCGTCACCGGCTTGCCTGTGGGGCTGCCTTGTTCTGGAGAGCTGTGAAGCCCCACCCTTGTCCCTGTCCCAATCCCTGCTCGTCCAATTATCTTCTTGCGGCTCACCCGTCCTTTGCTTTTCAGATACTTGGTGTTGTTGTCCATGGATACAGCACGTCGCCTCGGAGCCTTCCCTGCCTTCCCTCCCTCAGGGTTCAGCATCCACCAGGAGCTTTTGCCCGTGCCCTCATTCTGCACACGGATGAAACGGGTGTGCAGGGACAGGTTGTGGCGGATGGAATTCTGCAGGGGAAGAAAGAAAGAAGAAAAGAGGAAAAGAGAGTGTTAGCATCGTTTCGGCTGAGAGTTTATATGGTTCAGACCAAGAGAATCTGTTTCTTTGTTCCTCTCTATCTCTGAAAGGATTCCAATACACGGACGGCTATCTATTGCTTGATCTGACTCCACCAACACATTCAAGCACTATTGTGCAGGTCCTTTCAAATGCATTTGATCGATAGCGGCTAGCATTTGATGTTTCTGTTTATTCATTCATTCGAAGCTGGACGTTAATGCGACGCTTCTACCACAGACCATCTGTGCTAAATATATTTGAAACCGCCAACCAAACCTAATCATCCATATTTTAAACTTCCCATATAGAATCATTCATAAATCAAAATTCTGGAAACACGGATAAGATCTAAAAGTCTCAATAGAAACATATGATAATCACACTCTGATCCTTTCTCAAGGAGCTGGCTGGGGCTATCCTGGACTGGACATCATAGAGATATTGAGTTCAGTTCAGAGGGATTGGAGAAACCCTCCCTCAGACTTTAATGGTGTGGATGTCGGCTAATCCCTGGTTCAATGTGCCTGGCTTTGGCTGTGTTTGAAGTCTCTGCCAGTCTGGCTCTTTGCCAGCCTCTGCTCCCAGCCTGAGAGAGGTAATACATCAAGTGATTGAGCCAGCAGCAGGCACACATAATGGAATCAGACGTATCTGTCTCTCGCTCTCTCTCCTCTGATATTCGTTTTGTCACTCCCTTTCTCACCTCCATTCACCCTACAGAGACTTTCTACTCTCTCTTTCCCTCTTTCCCTCATTGAAATAGTATGTCTCATTATCCAGGAACAAATCAGCTGATGAAAAAGGTGCAACAGTACTATTGTTACTAATTCTCTAACAGAGTACTCTCTGGCTCAGATACAATGCTTTCCTAAGGCTTTTCAGTAATGCACACTCATTCATATGTCCATCAGTCACTCACTCATTGAGTCACTTTGTGACTGATATAATTGGTCATACTATGTCCCCCATACGAATGGTGCCAGTGCAAGAAGAGACAGCTGTCTTTACAAAGGCAGATAAAAAAGTCGGAATAATGAGATCCCTAATGTAATGGGGAGGAGTATTAATGCTATTTTATTTTTTTCAATCACGTGCAGATGTGAAAAAGGAAAAAATATTTCTGAGGGCCAGTCACTAGTGACATCAGTCGTTTTATGTGGAAGGGCACATGCCGCAATTCGACTGAAATATAGCATGAGTGATGACAAAAAAAAAATGAAGGCGACTCCAGTCAGGTGATCAGAGAACAGTTCCTCAAGGTAACACCTCCAGTGTGAGGAAGGTTACCATGGAAACACAGTAAACGTGCAAGAGAAATAGAAAGGTTTGTTTGTGAAAGGAGAGGAGAGGAGAGGGAGGAGGAGGAGAAGGAGAGGAGAGCTGCTTTTTTTTTTTTTTTTTTTGATGCAGCCGTGTAACTTCCCAAAAGCCTTTCATGGGGAGTTACACTGCAACACGATTCATTAGGAATCACGTAAGTAAAGCCATGGTTGGTTTTGCATTGTTGGTTTTGCGATCGTTTATATGGTGGAGATTTTAGAGAAGGCATTGGCAATAAAAGCTGGCCATTTCCTTCCACTTCATCATATAAAGGTACCTAAAAGGGGGGTTGCAAGCATTCCCAGGTTCATTTTGGTTGAAAGAGGAGTGAGTCAGGGGCAATTTGGTTTGCCCATATCCCTCACATCCCTGAAAACTGGCAATAACAGCTAATCCTCCCCTATCCCAAGTAATCCCAGACAATCCCAGGTTAATCCTGGCTGATTCAGGGGCACTCCCAGATGGGTGGATCCCAGAGTTCTCTTGCAAAGGATAAGGCAGAGAATGAGATAGAGTCCTACTACCACAGAAGCAGATACAGCTAAACGATATTTGATAAGTGTTTGTATTGCACAGTTTGACTGAACGATGTGTTAAAGTGGCAAGTCAGTCGCCAACATCACCAGAGACAGAGTGCAATACCTCAGTGTATTTGTCAGCAGTGTATCACTTTGACATTAACTTAGGACAGTAATATACATTCAGATCATTATTTTGATTTAAATGTACATTTCAAAGTGATACATCAGCCATATCATTCAGTCTTGCTCTTTGATCCTCCATGAAGTAGCTCTTCTCCCTAATCTAGCACCCCCTGGGGGTAACTGCAGGCTAAGCTAACTAGCAACGACACTGCCCGCTCCTATTACAGTGGAGCCCAGAGCCCACGTCAAAGGCTGTAAAATCAGTCCCTATCCTCCTTTGCCTCTAGCAGAACACTTCCAGACACTTTCAATTAACTACATACACCAGTTTGCTTACGCCAGGGTCTGACAACACGATCTAGTGAGTGAGGGAAAAAAAAAGACATTCATTCAGAGAGACTCCTCGTTCAGTTGAGGAGAACTTGACGTCCCAGTGGCCCCCTCAGCTGAAGTGCTTGAGCTCCGTTCTCATTAGTTGCTGTAACGCTGATGGTTTTATTAATGCTTTAGTCTCCTCTATCACGCCTCTCCTGAGTCCTCTTTGTCTCGAGATTAAGATCTTAAGACCTACTGACCCTCCAGTCTGACAAGTTCATGGTTTTTTGGGGTTTTTTTTCTTTTTCTCCCTCAATACACAGATGGCCTTGACACTCAATGGACTTTTCCAAGGCTGGGCATTTGTCTGGAATTGAGGACCACACTTCCTGTTTGAAGCAGCCCCGCTTTGTTCCTTTCCTTGGAAACGAAAATTTATTGTTTCTCGCCATCCTTTTGATTTCACCCACAGTGTGCCCTCCATTCAAATCGATTCCCGCTCAATCCCACACACCCACCCAGTTTCATCTCAAATTCAGGGTGGGAAGGCTGACGCTGAGAATCAATTCAGACAATTTGACAAAGAAAACAAGGTAGTGTGTATATGAAGGTCAGCACAGTGTGATCTACAGATCATACGCTCTCATTGAGAATACGAACAGACAAGGCGGTCGGGGTTACAGAATCTCACTCTCTGCTTTCTTTGCCCACATTCAACCTAAGCCAAGATGGCTCCTCTCTTGGAGATGGCCACATCTGCTTGACAGAGAGTGCGAAGCTTTTGCGTGAGCACGGTGACAGCGCCCAGTTCACAAGCCTGGCGTCACGCCAGCTGCCCCTCGGTCTTCACTCCCAGACGGGCAGTCTGCAGAGGACCCTGGGAGTGGTGTGGTGACCCAGTAGGCATGGTTGAGGTTGGCTTGCCTGACTGGCATTGGGGGACAGCTGGTGTGGGGATGGGGTTGGGAATGTGGGGGTACATCTTTGGGGCCCACTGTGAGAACCTTCTACGCCACACAATAGGGTACCCCTTCATGGAGCCCCCCTCCCGTCCTTCCTTTTCCGACCCCCCATTGCACTCTCAAGAGGCTGCTCATAGAAGGGCTGAGGAAACAGGTCAAACTATTTAGGCACAACTTGCCGAGAGTCCAATCTCACCAAAAAAAAAAAAAAAAAAAGAATTGTTTGACAAGAGGGAGACGGAACCTGGGAACAAAGGATGAAAAACCACTCACCCAATTCAAATGATTTTACCACACAAAAGATGGATGCCAAGCTCTGGTACACAGAGGAGCATCTGCCAGGGTAGAGCAGAGATCCCTCCTCAAACAGTGATTATTAAACCATTTCATACAGTTAGGAGCCATTATGCATTGTCATTGGGTATCTCTTTATTCCAAGCATTAATTTGATAAGCACAAAGTAAGCGGGGGGGGGGGGGGGGGGGGTTGGCTCTAAGTGCATTTATTGTGAAAGTGTTTTTCGAACTGGAGACAAGGGAAGAAGGAGGTGTTGGGGTGGTGGTGGGGGGGGGGGGGGGGGGGGGGGTGCTAAGGCAACTTGATGCGAGAGGTTTTTTGTTCGGCACGGGAATGAGTTTTGTCAGCTAAGCCTGTCTCGGGGCTATTGATGGAAATTAGCGACGGATAAATATTCGCATCCTGTGATTGATGTCATGGCTCTGCTTGTCCCTTTGAAGAGAAATAAAGAACTCCGAGGCACAACAGATTAATGGAAACTGGGGGGTAGCTGTGTTCACACTGCTCACAGGGACAAGCTTCAAGGCAGAAGAAAAAGCCTAATAGCTCCAAATGAAACTAGGATGCAGTAACATGGAATGAAGCACGTGCAGGCACGACATTTAGTTAATGGCCACCAGTGTCACTGGTAGAAGAACCTGCTGGGTGAATGAACCAAACTGTTTGCCGTGAAAAAAAAAAAAAAAATCAGGACTAATTATTAGTAATCATCAATGAATAGTTTGTCATGTGCAATGATTTCAAGGCTGTTATTTCCAAGTTCACACAGTCAAAAATACTTGAATAATATAAGATGCAGTAGAAGTCATACAGAGACGTGCAGAAACTGCTGCAAAACCGGCTTAAAACCTGGGTCCTAGTCTCACAAATCAGTAACTTAGGACTCAGCAAACACTATCCCACACAATCCATCTCTCCAAACAATCTGGAATGCAGAGAGGAAAAAAAAAAGAGAATATCTGCAACCTCGTACCAGGTCTAGGAGCTTGGAGCATCTCTGTTGGGAGGGTAATGGGGTTGGTGGGGGATTCCTGCCTGGCTGTGTACTAATTGCAGTCAGAACCATGTCGATTGCAGTCTGTGCTTCCTGAAGGAGCTAAGAATGGTGGGTGGGTGGGTGGCTGGGTGGGGATGTGGGGGCTGCGTGGGCTTGAGGGATATAAATAGAGATGCCAGATTAGGCGAACATCTGAGAGCCAGATAGGGGTTCGGAAAATCCACCCAAAAGTGCCAGGATGGCCCTGTTATATCCAGCGAGTAAGAACGGGAGTGGCCTGGGATCCCCGTGTCTTACAGCCTACTCAAAACCTGCTCGAACGACGTCACGCTTACGGCATCCGTCACGTTTTTTCCAAAGCTGGACTGCCAGATCATCTGGTCCCCGGAGAGGAATCACATGACAGGTGCAGCAGTAATACACCTGTGAGAGCCCTCGCGTGCTCCAAAGCCACACACTCACACTCATACTCACACACACACACACACACACACACACACACACACACACACACGCGCGCGCACACATGCATGTACCTCATTCGGTAACCAGACTCACATTTTCCACAGAGTCTGCCATGTACTTCGTTAAGTCCTGTACATCTTTCAAGGGGTTTTAATAACAGTTTTTACAAGAAGACGTAGTGTGTGTATGTGTGTATTGTGTGTGGAGTTTTTTTCCTTTAATAGCCCACAGAGAGCGTGTGGTTTTGATTATATTGAAAGCACCGACTGCTACATACAAGAAAAAAAAAAGACGGACAAGCTACAATGAGACAAATGCAAGGCTTCACCCTGCTCTCCAACCCCTCCCTCATCGTAATCTCATTCATAGTAATAAGAATCTCATTTCCCGCATTCTAAAGGTCAGTGCACACCTCTGATCAGACTTTAATACACATCATTCTCAGGGTTTAATTTAATTTCTCCAGAGCAGAAAACTCATTCGCTGAGCATGCATGCGGCATGCAAAATTCATAAAATCATCTCTTTAATTGTTTCAGTTTCAGAGCTTTGGGAAACATAGAATTGTTGTAATCAGGCACGCATAGCTAACGCCTACACTTACACACACACGCATGCACACACACACACATATACACACACACACTCACAAACACTAAGACAAATACATATATGCGGTATATACATAACAATATGAATTTCCAATAATCCATATTTGTCAATACACTCACTCACACACTCCTGTCATGACCAGAAGGCGACAGCGTTCTTACAAAGTCAGTTGCCTATAAATAAAACATTCTCAGAAGCACTGGGCCAATACTCAGGTTTGCCCACACATGTATGACGCGTCCAAGTCACGCAATACTGAGCAGAAAGCGCTAACCTCACAAACATACACGTACGCTTGGCATGTTGGGCACACTCAAGAACTCAGATACCAAGCTACCAGTTGCTAAGGAGACCCATGGGAAAGGGAGGGCTCTTGTTGCCATAGTAGCCAATTCTCTCCTACCCAACTATACCTCCCCAAGGGAGTGACAAGGGGGAAATGAGAGGTGGGAATGCAGAAGGGAGACAGAGAAAGAGAGTGAGATAGTGAGAGAGAGAGAGAGAGAGAGAGAGAGAGAGGGAGAGAGAGAGAGACAGAGGTGAAGGCCACTGATTACTAGGCACTATGAAAGTTCTCTTACGGCATCCCAGTTCACAACCACATCAATTTAGTCCACTGCTGACAACAACAAACCATAGTAGATTATTGGGAATCTACAGCTAAAACCATGACTTTAATGCATTATTATAGCGAAGATACAACCTTTGCTTCACTGCTATGATGAAAAAATAGCGTTGGATCAATAAGAATTACAGCACAATGGTAATATGGAGTGAAAAGTTCACAAATGAGACTTAAACACTGAGAGTCAAGGACATTTTGATATCTTTGTGGAGTGTGTATGGTGGGGTGATTGCATTCAGACACTCTTTCACAGCACGCAAGTCAACATGTATTGAAGTGATGTTTGTAAACCTTTGTATCCCCTGTATCCAAAGGTGTGTTTCTCAAATCTGGCTCTTGAATGCTTACAAACACACACACACACAAAAACACACACACACACAAACATTCACACACACACTCACACACAAACACACACCACCATCACCATCATCATCATCACCAGCAACAGTAGCAGGAACAACAGTCATTCTTCCCACTCCATGCCCAATAATACCGCAAAGCATTATTTGAAGCCTATCAAAATTCCTCATACTTCTTCTTTGCTCTCAAACTCCCAGGGACCTTGGGTTTAAGAGGAGGAATTCCAGTAACTGCTCCATGACAATGATATTGTATAAAGCTGGGTGCATATAAAACTTGAATTGAATTGAAAGTGTACTCAAGGGGATGACAGTGGTGATAACACAGCAACGTCATCTGCTCCGAGTGTGCAAATAGAGGACGGAGACAGAAGCAGATGCAACTTTTCCCAAGCATTAATCCACAGATTTACGCATTTTACCTCAGGGAGATTAACACTTACACAGAGACTAAGACAGAGAATAGATTACGGGGAAGAATCATACGGAGGAGAGTTTATTTAAATTTTTGTGGTCTTTTCATAAATAATTACTTTAATGACCAAAGGGACGCCCCAGACAAAGCCCTTTTAGAGTTTTAGTCCACTTATTTATTTGTTTTTTTTCACTTGGTCTGAAATGCTCACAGGAATAGTGTTAGGAAAGTCTGACAGATATGCACTTACTGCTCAGCCTATTTTACTCACGTTTAATGGCGAATACAGTGTTAAAGTGTGAGACCGTGTGCACATGTTTGTGTATGTCTATGTGTGTGTATGTGTATGTGTCTGAGACAGAGAGAGAGAGAGAGAGAGAGAGAGAGAAAGAGAGAGAGAGAGAGAGAGACAACACCAC
>NC_044502.1:39752521-39755021 GCF_902362185.1 Chanos chanos
AGCACTAATGGATGCACACTTGAGCTGAAGTGCAGCCAAGTCTAGCAGTGTTCTCCCTCTTTCTTTCTCCTTCTCCCTCTTTCTTTCTCCTTCTCCCTATAATTCTCTCCCCCCTCCCCTTCTCTCTCTCTCTTTCTCCCCCCTCTCTCTCTCTCTCTCTCTGTGAACAAAAAAAGACCCAGAATCAATAAGACAGGCCACACTAACCCTGCTCTCAGCAGCACCTCCCTTCAGAGGCGAAGGAGAGAGATAGTGAGTAAGCAGTGGCCGAGGCAGCCACCAGCGTTGACCTTTTTCATGTTCTCACTGCCAAAGCAACCCCCTGCAGAGGACATAGCCTCTCTCCACTACTGCTTCCATGTCCCCCACACTGACACACCACTTCTCTGGAGCTACCCAAACCGTGACATTAGACATCAGACCGAGGACGCTTCTGGGCTATACAGCAGATCAGCAGAGAGAGAGAGAGAGAGAAAGAGAGAGAGAGAGAGAGAGAGAGAGAGAGAGAGAGATTTTAACGGCCCCTTGTCATGAGCTGTATATGTGCCAAAACAAATGACATTGCCTGTGACTGTCAGACCCAGAGAGGTGACAACGCTCTAAGACAGCTGGGGAGCAGTACGAGATGGGGAGGTCACAGAAGTTATCACATTAAATGTACGCCAGAGAATGAGAGGATGAGGGAGAGAGGTGAAGTCAGGCTTTTATAGATTTAGGCTGTCAATGAGCCGAACGCTCGAAATGGAACGAATAAGACAAATAGCTATATAAACAACAACAACAACAACCACCACCACAAAGATAGAGGGGCAAAAAGGGAAAAACGTAAGAGATAGAAAGGGGTCGGAATAAGAACGAGGACGGAGAGTGAAAGAGTAAGAGGGTATGAAAAAGAGAGAGGGATGTATATGTTTAAAGAGAGAGGCTAAGAAAAAGACAGACAGAGAGAGAGAGAGAGAGAGAGAGGGAGAGAGAGAGAGAAAGAGGGAGAGAGAATAAAGAGATGAAGTGAGTCAGACACAGACAGGCAGGGTTCACACGGGGCTATCTGCCGGCTCCAAGTTCAGCCCTCACACGAACGGAATACTAAACATGTGGTTCTGCATCCTGACCTAGTTTCACCAACCTGATACACAAATCCTCTATTACTCTGGCCACATCTCTTAAACCTACAATACCTCCGCTTCTCTCCCCATACCTGTCCCTTCCTCTCCCTTCCACCTTTAAGGAGGAAAAACAGGAGGAACGCAGACCCAGGGCGAAGCCTCCCAAATTTCAAGCAAAGCCCACATCTAACGTAGTCTCCTTCCCAGTGCTCTCCACGTGGCGGCTGACATTGACACGTCATAGTTCATACTGTTCACATTTATACTCATAGCTCACGTTCACCTCGCGAGCCCGCGACGGTGGCCGTCACTACGGACAGGGGCACCACCTGGGCTAACGCGTCGGGGGGGGGGGAAAGGGGGAAAAGCGTCAGTCTTTTTAAAACTCTGATTCCGTCCTGTCACCGCGTGGCATGCCGTGAAAGAGCCAATGAATCTCCGTGGAATGTATTGCCCGGGCGAATCATAAATCTCTCGCCGCACTCCTCTCACTACACACATTACCAACTATCAATCAGCCGCCTCCCGGCAGTCTGAGGAGGGAGAAAGCTCCGTCTGAGGTACCAAGACAGCTGAGGTGTTTCTCTACATTCTGAGGCGTTCAGAGACGCGTTCGCTTAACGGTCTCTCCTATCGAACAATTTTATTTTTCATATAACGCGTTTATTATGGACACAGCATCACATTGAGACAACAAGGAGGCCATCACTGTGAGCGTAATGATTGCATACATTTTGCATACATAATTAATTTCATTACGTTACGTTTATCATAATCAAGTTATCATTAACATGCAAGCGGGGTAAGCGGGTAATAATGCACAAGTCAAAAAAAGTGGAAGTTTATGCAGAACATTTTGAAGAGTGAAAATGTCCTATAAAGGTTATTCAATGTTTGGTCTATTAAAGGTTTTTGTTACCCTGTCTCACACTCTCATTAGTTTGACTGGAGGTATTTAGAAGCTTCAGGTTGCACAATGTTCGAACAGAGGAATGCAGTCATAAAAAAAAAAAAGAAAAAAATGATGGATTTACATGGTGTGTACGTGTCGTGTGAGTCGTTAGACAGATTAGAGTCTTGCAGGAGCTTGAGAAGAGAAAAACAGGGCCTTTCCATTACTGCGGGGAGTTTTGAGGATAAAATTCGGTCTCTGTTCCTTCACATCGGCGTGTACCCCATATATCACATCACATTAGACAGGTTCTGTGGTCTGAAAAGCATATGGTAATGCGTGTCGCAGGTACGGGCTTGAGCCGTGGGTAAGGACAAGCTGGAGGAGACAGCAACACAGTGGAACATGCAATACATTAAATTCTTTTAATGTTGTGCAATTGTAGATGATGCGATAAAGGCGCACGGTAAGGGACGTGTCTGAGTCCTGAATTCAAACTTTC
>NC_044502.1:39757521-39937521 GCF_902362185.1 Chanos chanos
ACAGGTCAGTCAACCACAAAAGAATGAAGAGGCCAGTGTTGTAAATTCCACATGGCTTTCAGATTTGATTCTGACGAAAAATATGCGATGCTTTTTGTCAAGAAAAAAAAACTGCTAATATTCTGTTTTCTAAGGCCTTTTTATGAATCTTTTTTTTTTTTTGCTCTGAGTTTGTCTTAGCAATGCACAGTCACTTGAATCATCAAAAACTAGGCATTAGATCCAGAAACACAGCAATCCAAAATCAGGAAGAGAGCTGGCACTGACTCAGAAACATCAGAAAATTAAGCTCAGTATTTACTGATTTGGTTTTCCATCAGTTCTTTGAAAGAATGTGAGAAGAATCTAAAAAGGCTAACAGAAGGACATTTTCACAGAACATATCTGCAAAAGTAATTCGAAAAATCGTATCAGTTAACGATGAAGCAATTGATTTTCCATTTCTGGACAAGCGACAAATCTATTTCTCGACGTGTTCAGTTACGAATCCAATGTTAGACGCACGGACTTCATGTCGGAGAGCAACCCAGCATATAGCCGGAGTTGGCGCTCATAAATTTCGTAGGTTTGACGCGGTTTCGGAGTTTGCAGTTGGGCAGAGGCAAAGCGAAGAAGAGCAATCAAGGAACGAGAACTCATCTTTGGTGGGCCAAAACGAGATAATCGACTTTCAGTAACAAGAACCCAAAGCAACCGAAGACATAAACTATTCCGTTAAAAAAAAAAAAGAAAGAAAAAAAAAATTCTATCGAGATGGCCTTTGTCTTCTCTTGTTCTTGCTCACATGTGTTGCTTGCTCTCCCTTGCACTATGAGAATAATAAAATATGTATCAGCTCAAGTCTCAGATGGCTTCCATTTGTCTGTTCTTACATACACCTCAAACAGCGCAAACCCAATACTTCATCTCTCTCTCTCTCTCTCTCTCTCTCTCTCTCTCTCTCTCTCTCTCTCTCTCCCCGGCACTCATACACACACTTTTTCTGAGAATGTCCCTCAGGGTAAAAAAAAAACAGGAGGTTCAAAAGGCTTTTGTCTTTACTACATTTTGATATAATGACAGAGACTGCTCTTACTAGTTTTGGGCTGTCGGCCTCCTAACCATCGTTTGCACACAGGTATATTTGGTTTGGTACAAAGTATAACGGGGTACAGTATGGTTTTTCGTAAATGAGATGGATACAGAATTTTGATGTCGATGACCACGTAGGTAGTCAGAGTATTTTGGTATATATGTTTTATTTGATCTTTGATCTTAGCCCCCTCAATTTCCAAGTTTATCTCTTTGGCTGAAAAGATTCATTCGAATCAATCTAACCCATGAAAGATGCCAGCAAACTCCCTCTCTGTCTTGAAAGTCTGTTCACTCTCTATTTCTCTCTTTCTCTTTCTCTCCCTCTCTCTCTCTCTCCCTCTCTCTCTCTCCTGCCCTCTCTCTCATTTTGCCGATCTCTGTCAAGAAGCTGGCTCCTGACCCTTTGCCCTGCTGGCCTGTGCTCTTACCTAAAGACACGTTAAAAATAACGCTCTCGTCACTTCAGATTACAGCGTCTGACTGACTGCCTGGCACCCACACTGACCTGTCTCACAATCCTCCAGCATCAGCCCGGCAGCACTCAAACATGCACGCACGCACGCACACACGCACACACACACACACACACACACATATACACACAATAGACACACACTCTTTCTCTGTCTCTTTCTTTTCCTAAAATACTCTCTATCTCTTTCTCTCTATCTCTCTATCTCTTTCGCTCGTTACCTTTGTCTCACTTCGTCTAACACATGCATTCTCACACTCTTTGTGAAACACACATAGACACAGTCTCAACCTCCCCCTGTCATACATACAATCTCTCACTCCCTCACATAATCACAAACACACTACACCTATATGTCTCTCACAGTCATTATTTCTCTCTCTCTCTCTCTCTCTCTCTCTCTCTCTGTCTGTTTCTTTCTAGAAGCTAATGCAGTAAACATGGCAGAACACTAGAGAAAATTGTGAACAGAAGTACTAGAAACACAAGGATTGACCAACAGATCTTCATGAAGAGATGCATAATCATCAAAACACAGATCCGTATCCCACACACGCACACACACACACACACACAAACTTAAATACATTAGAAATATTAACAAGTAAACAACTGAGCAACTCATAATTCACTACTCTGACATGCTGTCACACTGATCAGAGGGCCACGACACACACATCTACATAAAGAGACACCACCTCCCCCCCCTAGTGCCAGTCACCCACAATCAACTCCAACACATACAAGCACTGAACACTACTACTTAACAAACTCAAATGTATAATAGACAAACAAAAGTAGGCATGTGTTCACACACACACATATACACACGCGCGCACGCACACACACACACACACACACACACTCATGCTTAAATATATGCAAACCCAAAACAGAAAACAGGCCCACTGCTATGTGGGACTGTATACATTAGAAGTGATGATTAAGACTGTTAGCAAAAGCTTAGAATCCTGTTTTCCAAGAAACAAAATGGTATTAATAGCAAGTTGCCACCAGTGCCAGAGACAGAGATGGAATCCGTTCCTTTGACGAGAACGATCCAGACGCTTAATAGACTACCTGCTATCAGACAGGATTACTCTACTCTAGGCTGCTTTTAAAAGCATTTTGCAACATTCCCCCTCTTTTGGCTCCCCCTCCCTATAAACTGGACCATTTCATTTCATTTCATCAGCAGCTTCAAAAAAACATTTCATCTTTTATCTTTCACCCCCTCAAAAAGCACACCAACTGCCCTCAAAAAAAAAAAAAAAAAAAAAAAGTACATCAGCTGGCTCAGACCACTACATACTGCATCTTCACGATACCTAAAAAATATCGCAACTGCAAAATTCCAAACCTAACTTTGCATATCTCACTAATGATATAGTATAAGCAATAGAAGGAGCTCTGAATGCCTATGTTTTACAGGTGAAATATGAGCAGTATGAAGGTTTGCAAGGAATCTGTCCTTTAAATGTCACGGACTGACATAACCCTACCTCATAGGTTCATAACGTCGATCTAAAGACTATAATCAGATGTCTACACTGAGGGTACTTCCTGTAATATTCGTACAACTGGTTATTAGTTAGAACAGGATCTGCCTGAGTAAATAGGGACTGTGTAGGCCTACGTGCTTGCGTCTAGGTGTTTGTTTGTGTTTATATATATGCTTGACTGTTTGTCTGCAAGAAACAGGGTCAGAGCTATAAATTGACTCCTAGTGTATGTGTTTTTAAAAGCTTTCCTAATCACCTTTATTACCTGGGTTAGGCTGTGTCTGGACATGTTCTGAAAATAACCCCAGCGCTAGCAGTCCCTGTGTCAAACCCCTTAATTTGCTATTGCGTAAGCCTTTGCTAAGATACCTGCGCTAAAAGAACTGTGGCTAAGCGGTTAGCCTCGCTGTGATGCATAGATAATGAAGCTAAGCTACCTGCAGACGCACCTCACCATAGCTCACTTGGGCTGATTAGGAAAGAAGGTAGCTGCGCTTCTGCTAAGAGAAAGAATAATTAAAGTTTAAACAGTTTTAAGGAAGGTTATGACACACTCACTGAGAAGATGGATTTCTTTGTGATCTAAAACTGTAATTGAATGGTACAAGAGATAAATTAAGCTTACCTAACACTTAATATTACATCACCTATTACAGCCATCTTGTAATTATAGTTAATCTCTGTACAATTTGTTGTCCCTTGGATAAACCTTGTGTTGAGATGACGCTTAAACGTGGTCACAAGAGCACTGACCCTGTGCGTATAGACATAGTGACTCCGTGAACCTACAGTAACCTCTTTGGGCATCAAGATCATGAATGCGTTTATTAGACTTTGAACGCAATGATTCTAGCCCCGCAATCATAGTATTTACTGGGTTGTGGTGACTTCACACAGAGTGTAGCAATCGAGCCATCGTCTTATGTCTGAAGCTATGGTCATCCACTGTTTTGCGCAGTTTTGATTACGTGGGTTATCTCCTGAGTTACACAAGTTACAAATACGTTACAGCACCGACACAATGAATACTGATAATTTTATGTTAAAAGATTTTTCTTTTTGTAATATTCATGTTTGACATACATCCTCATTTTCAACGGAGTTAGAAGGAAAAAAAAAAAAAGAGGACATTTACTAGTCACTCTGTTCTTTATTTCCCTACCAAAGCAGTACCGCATGTTCAATCTTGAGGGCCGGAAAAAAAAAATGCAATGTGTTGTCTGAGGTCGTTTTCTCACTGATTATGGATTTCTTTTCATGCGTAAGAAATCCTTAATATGAGAGCACTGGTGAGGTGGAGCATTTAACCATTTATGAATCTGTGCACTTCAAAGATTACACATCACTTTAAAACTGAGAACTGTTGCCATACAAAAAAACGTCCCACTGAGTTTTCCTTTTTTTCCCGCCTTTTTTTTTTTCTTTTTTCTTGTCTTTCTCCATAGTCCCCAGTGTCAGGAAGAGAGCGTTTTAACATTTGTCTGAAATGACCTCTTACGGGAGGGGAGAAAACTGTATATATTTCAGGTTGCTGCCATAAGTGATGTAAGGACTTGAATAAAGAAGAATAGGTATAAGTTGGCGTAAATGAACTGTGAACTGAATAATTATATACTGGTTGAATGAGGACATATTCAAAAGAAACAGAAGGTCACGTTTCAGATCATTCAATAAAAGAGCACTGTAAAGTTTTCAGTCGGCTTACATTCAAGAGATATGCTTGAGTCAGTCTTATAAATCTAGCTAGCAAAAATTAGTTTTAGCAATTATAGGTTTTTATATATATATATATATATATTTTTTTTTTTTTACAAATGCCATAACAAAATGTTAAGGTTGCTACATTCAAATCCTAAAAGAGTATAGTGTCTGATGAGATTTCAAATTACATAGTTTTAGAGTGCAGAGTTATCCATGTTTTTTTTCTTTTTTTTTTTTGGTAAATCCTTCTTACATTGAGAAGTTGTAATAGGACCACTTGACAGCGTTCCAGTAAAGCGTAATATCACAGAGATTAGGGATAGTATTCTTTTAAAAGAGATCATATTGACTGAGATGAAAATGAGATTTTGGCAATCATCCAAAAGGGGTTAAACTAGGCAAGTAAGAGGTGGGTGCTGGAGTGTGGTTTAGGGAAGAACATCCTACCCAGATATTGATACAGAGGACCGGGATCTACTGATCCTTTTTCTGATATATTTCTAGGTAAAGAGGGATACAGCAAGAAGAACGGAATTCCACAAAAAAGTCTGCACACATTAAATTCCAGTGATTACAACTCACTTGCTCTTCCCCTCTTTCTTAAGACTCTCTCTCTCTCTCTCTCCCTCCCTCACACACACACGCGCACACACATACAATAATTCATTCATCACCACTGTTAGCAAGGTGAAAAAAATGGGAGAATATCTACAGATTTATCAAGTATTATTGGTAATATTTATGATTGCTCCTTTAACTAATTTAAATTTGAAATTCATCCTCAGGGCCTCACATGAACCTTTTGTAATGACAGGACAAAGGACATAGGTGATAATTTAATAATCTCAGTGATTACGATATGAAATATTTCCTCGAGTGGCTTGGAAATCTACATGTGCATTACCTTCCATCCAGCCGAGCTGTTACTGTCTCCTTTATCCTTGAAATAAGGAACATAGCGCACCATCCAGTCGTATATCTGTGACAACGTGAGTCTTTTTTCAGGGGTGCTCTCGATTGCACGAGTAATGAGGTCTGCGTATGACTGGTTTCCCCATGCGTTCCGCCGGGAAGACTTGGCTTTGCGTAGCTGACCGGCGACGTCGAGCGCAGCCCCAGCCAAACAAGGGAGCGTCGGTGCAGTAGGAGCCGGTGCTCCCGCTGGATGCTTAAGCTCTGTAGGTGCGACCCCCCTTCTACCCGCTCTACAAGACGGGACATTATCCGGTTCCACCTTTATGCTGGACAGCGGCAGACCTCCATTCATCTCCGGCCCCACCGGAAAATCTTCTGGACACGGTAGTGGCCAGGTACAAGAGCGAGGCCGGCTTTGTGGCTCGAAATCCGGGTCGATTTCAACCTGATGCGTCTCCAGTTCGTCGTCCTCCATCATCATCATTATCCTCAAAAACTGAGTGATTAGACCGAGAAAAAAAATCCCCCTGGTGTATTTTCAAAAAAATACCTGATTTTTTTAAAGTCTATTTTTAAAAGGAAGGAATGATATCGTCTGGAAGTCGGTGAGCGTGGAAACAGGTCATTTTGAACGCGAAGCGTACAGTTTCAGAATCCAATGAGTAAAAATAATCGCAGCATCAATAGTAACAACAATCTGTCTTCCATTTCCTCTGAAATTAACAATCCTGAAAATTACACAAATCTCACAAGTAGCCTGTTATTCCACAGTCACTCTGCATTAAAGACAGTGACAGTGATTGGAGGGGCTTTTCAACGTGGAGCCGATATCGCTTTTAATTAAGCCGGCTGCAGCAACAGATGATATCTCAGACATCCAAGAAGCAGTGGATTGAGCACTCAGAAAAGTCTCCTGTAATAGGCTATTAAAAACGTCAGCGGAGATAAATCAAGAAAACCTCAACAAAGAGCTTCTTATTCGGGGAATAACGTGATTTCTCTGAGTGAGAAATTGTTCAGTCCTCGGCAGTAGACATGCGCAATTTCTCATCCGTTCACTCAAAGGTTTTTAACTGATTATATCCAGCGTTTATGATTGGACCTCAACATCTTGTAGCCTGAATCAGTTCTAAAGACAGTGGATCCCCAAACAGGCTTATGTATCGGTATAGTCTTTAGTGCAACATCCAACCATCCACACTCCTGTAGTCACAGATCACCTACGGTATGCCTCTATTACGATTATCCGTTCATTTTGGTCGTTGTAATCCTTTTCATTCGTTGGCTCCCACAGTCTTCGTATCGTAGTCGTGAGAGGATGACGCGCCCGGCGTTGTACAGTTTAATAAATTATTATCACAGACCGGTCAAAGCATGGGAATCGCTCTCCTCGCAGGTTGACCAGGGGCACGAGGATGATGCGCTGGCCAAGTCAGTTAAAGCGTACGTTTGTTGATCTAGGTAGTTCTGTCCGAACCCAAACGACGTCCGATTTCTGATGTTCATCCCTTCAAACAAATCACAGCCTTGTCACAATCACGGGGTGACGACCAAAAGTTTCCGTAAAACTGGTCTTGACAGAAATTTTACTAGATTGCCCCGTCTTTGACGAAACCGACTTCAGTTTCTGTAATAAAAAATAGTTATTTATTCATTTAAAGCCTGCTCGGAATAAATGCGTGCCTTTAAGCAAAATTTCTGTTGGCGTATTAAAACAAGCTTCTCGAAGCTTTCAGAACTGTTCCGTCCGTACACAGCGTGTGGCTGGAAATACCGAAACATTCGGGATGCCTCCAATTCTTGAGTCAAACCCAGGACCATCCCACACATTGACATCTGTAGTCCTCACATTAGTGCGCGCAAACCCCGGCTTGTCGCTTCACCTCTGTTTTTAACACTCTGGAAATGCAGTTTTCAACCACGATTACATAGATTTAGTTGAGATTACCAGAGATTAGATATCCGAATAATCTAATCCGATAGAGGGGATTTTAAAGACGTGAAATATGGTGAATTATTCCAGGCCATGATAGGTGAGAGATCCAGCACATTTTACCTCTAAAATGGACTTTGATCCTCAAAACGTTCTCCAAGTTTAAGACAAACGCTCCAGATACAGAGAATACTGTACAGAATATAAACTCACAATGACAATTCGCATGTGACCCATGTGTAATTCCCCCGAGTCTGTATGTTGACTGAGGGGGATTCCGCCCACGCCATGAACCATGGCGCCGCCTCCTGATTAACTAAAACGTGACAGCGAAATAACGCCTTCCATCGACCTTCAGACGACTGTCCGGCTTTAACTCTCATTCTTGTGTGATTATCAGTCTTAAGTACGGTTCGTTTTCCATGTGTTTTACAGTGAAACGTCGCTTTGTTAATCTAAGGTTTAGCTTTGACTTCAGGTTGCTTTGACCGCTCATCTGAGCGATTTCCCCTGTAGGATTCATCTGTGTCTTGGTGTTTTGATATTTAAGAACAGCAGTAGACTCTGAAAAGGAGGTTTGAACGAGACTAACTTTGGAATAATGCAAAACACATGGGTCGGTGGTTTCTGAGGGGGGAAATGGCACTTAAAAACAATTGAAGGGAGGAGATGCATCCCAAGGAATGAAAACAGAGTTGCTAGTTTGTTTGTTTTTTAATAGGGTGAATATTCTACTCATCTCTTTATGCCGAGATTACAAACTAGTGACCCTCCAACACTGGGTATGACTGTTTGCGGATAACATGTTAGCTACCCACAGACATTTCTTGCATGGCACTAAATTTGCTAAAAGTTAGCCAAGCAGATGCTAGGTGGGTGAACCAGCAATTAGTGGTCTAGCGTGGTGTATTTTTAAGCAACTTGTTCAAGTAAGCCAGAAATAGGCGGTCATGTACATCTACACCTGTGTAGGTCATGTGACACGTTTAACTTTTATCAGTTTTTCGAAGTATTCATCTCAAGTCATCAAGCTTTTAATATTAGCACTTAATCTTTTTTATCTAAATAAAAATTCAGTATCTTCTATCCTGCATTAAACACTTTACTGTTTAGATTTAAAGTCAGACGTTCTTGAATTCACTGATATGGAGAAAGGTTTTTTGTTCCTCAAAATAAGCAGTAAAATTCATGTATGATTATGCATATACAGTACATTTATTGTTGTTTATTCATACCAGTCAGTAAAATATGAGAACCACACTTCTATGTATTGATATGTATGACATTGTTTGCTTAACGTATCATTCAATGCTACTAATCATTGAAAACTGTCTTCCAAGCAAGCAGAACTTTGCCCCAGAGCCATGCATCCAACATTAGAAGTATAACATTCTTTTCACCATAGATATTTTCAAAATATTGTGTTGAGTGTCTTTTCTACGAATGTATTATCAGCAATACTATCCGAACTAAGTGTACAGTAATAAAGTGCTGACACTGTCAAACCTCTAAGTAATGTGCTTTAAATACTGATTAAATGTGCAGTAATACGGCAAAAGCATATAAAAATCGTATTACAAAAATCATTTGAGGCAACATGTGCAAGGCTTACTGTTAAAATTAGGAACTGAAAAAAGAGGAAAGACATAAACGTCAGCTCTGTTACCTATCAACAATATTGTTAGTAATTTCACCCAGCGACACAAACGGAACTGAGAATAACTTCATTGACCGTGATCACTGCTTATTTTCATAGTTCACATTAGTGTTAAGTCCTTTGCCTTTTCCATTTCATCCAGGATTATTACCGATTATGACTTCATAATAAATGCATTAGAACATTCTTGTTCGCACAGTACTTTTAATGGTGAAAAGCTCATACTGATCAAAGCTTTTATCATTGGTTTGTATCTAGTTCAAGTTCAAGTTCAAGTTTATTTGTACAGTGCTTTTTACAATCAAAACTGTCTCAAAGCAGCTTTACAGCGATCAGTAGCTAAACCCCCAGTGAGCAAGCCCAAGGTGACAGTGGCAAGGAGAAACTCTCTAAAAGAATGAATAGGAGGAAGAAACCTTGGGAGGAACCAAGACTCAACAGGGGGAGCCCATCCTCCTCTGGCCGGCACATAAAATAGACATTCACAATGTATAATGAGTCCATAGTAAACACACCTGTCTCTTGCCTGTGTTTGTCTAATTGTAATAAAATGATTATTACATAATACTTAATGGGAGGTTCCCCTGTATTTCAACATAATGTTTAATTCGGTCAATTCAAGATAGGAGAAAAGCAGCTTTTTCAAGTTGCCTGTGTACCATACGATAGCTAAATAATCTTTTTAGGAGGTGGACTGTTGGTATATTCAAAAGGCCTCTTTTGTAGATTCCTTATTGAAAAAAACAGGTATCACATGTATCAAACTCGTACGCTGATAGCATGACATACTATTATAAAGAAGAATTCGCTTGTATGTAGACGGACAAGTTTATCTGAGAGGCAGCGCAGGAACAGGACTGAGTGCAATGCGGATCCTTCTAGAATGGAGGCATATTTACAGAGACAGCAAGAGACATTGCAGGAGAGAAAAGTGAGTGAGAAAAAAACAGGAGGAGAGGCCAGTGCCAGAGAAGAGAAGTACAGCGAGTGGTAGAAACCCTGGTTAATCTACCGCAGAATCCTTAGGCCGACCCACAGCAAAAGATATTAAAGATTTACAACTGAATAAGATGCAAGAAATTGGTTTAGCAATAGGTTTTGACGTACACTGGGAGGAAAAGCAATTAATGGCTTTCATCAACATTATTCTGTTCAGTGAGAAAAAAAAAGAAATCAAGAGCGTGATATCAACAAAGCCAATTTTTACATGGGATTTTGTGTGTGTGTGTGTGTGTGTGTGTGTGCTAGAATGAGGAAAATCAAGAGACAGGACCCCAAGCACAGAGAGAATGAATATCTAAAAGACCTGCTCAACTGGCTGAAGGGAAGATACAGACAGATTCTCTTAGTGTTTGAATAAAAAAAGTTCTTATCTTGTAAAGACTCTGCTATTCTTTTCAGTTTTGTCAGTTCATCTGTCAAATCTGTGACATTTCACTTTTCACATAACAGACAACTTCAATGTTGCCTATATTGCCATAAAAGTACGCTACTATGTTATTAATGTTCACCTATGTGAAAGTTATTATGAAGGATATTAGGAGAGAAAACTAATTGTTCTAGCTAAAAAAAAAAAAAAAATACTCTTTCCCCCATTTTGGTTGGTGGGACACACACCCCTCAATCATAAAATGACCTGTTTGCCTTTTATCTTTGTGTTTACTAGCTAAGCATTTTCGTCCTAGAAAATGAAATTCGTGTGTTGCTTATCAAACAAAGATCGGTGTATAATGTGCTATATTATCCTGAGCAAATTCTTTAGCTTATCTTGTGAAAACTTTAAGATGCAAACAGTCATAACTAAAGTTAGTTCTGTCACCAGTTGTCACTTTCTGACTCTTTGCAAAAAAACAAACAAAAAAAAACCCTTCTATTGTCCAGTGAAAGTGACTTGTGTTGTCTCCAGTATGGGATAAGACCAGTGTTAGGTACAATGCACTGAGACATTCCAAGAGTGACATAAGTTACCACAGTCCAAATCCACAAAACACATCCACATACAGGCAAGAATTCTTTCCCCTGTCTCCACCCAGTACGCCCACTATATGGGCACTCTTAAATGTTACACAATACACCCACAGTTTCTATGACATGTGCCATGTTAAGTCATACACTTCCGAAAATACACATAGTAAACATAAAACATTTACGAGGTATAAAGATGAGTCATGTGTAAGTGTAACCTGACTTTTGACATAGTCCCAAAACAGGTTTCTCCAAAGTCCTGCAAATACTATTTTACAAACAAAACAAAAAATGTGTGTCCCGTTAACTCTGTAAGGTTTTCTTCTGTAACAGTGTACAAGTAACCACAAGAGGCTTACTTCATACCACAGGCTTTACTGAGCCATACATGCAAGGCAACAGCTGGATCATGACTTGGCTCCAAAGACTCTAAATTAGTCATTAAATTAGTCAGGTTCGGTTAGTCAAGTGTGGCTGGACGGACCTCCTTTCCTAGTCTTCTGTGTAAAATACTATGCATTGAAGCTATTCTAAAGTCTGAGGCTGAACAAATAATTAGGATTCCCATCATATGAGCAGAAGCCTTTCTGCCAAAATCTCGAGACAGGGACGGAAAGGAAGTGAATGAGAACAGAGGGAGGTGTCTAGGATGCTCTGGCAGGAGATGCAATGATGGGGGTGTTTAGAGTAAGAGTCCCTAAAGGCAAGGAGCTTCTCTTGCTCCCCATTCCAGACATTCCAGAGGTAGGAGGGCTGGTTTGGGGCTTTCTGCGGCTGATCTCAGAACAGGGCTCAGTACGTATGCCACTTGAGAAACCATCTGACCCACACGGGCTGTGTCTCAAACTTGCTGGTTTGTACAAAAACATACAGAAGAGAGAAGAAGGTAGGGAGAGGAATTATGTTCATGACCGATGAGGAATCTGTCCTCTCTCTCTTCTGTCTACTGCCACAGAAATGAGACCTCCCCCTTCAAAACATGACTGTTCCCCGAGTCATTTGGGAAACTGCTGTGAGCACTTTGCATGAGTAACGAGGCTATCCAGACGTCATTAAGAATCACACAGAGGCCTTGAAGGGTTTCTGCTTTATTGTATGTTGTGGTCGTGTACAAGCGTTCCAAAAAGTTTCTCGTAACGATGAAAGAGAAGTCATCTTTCCAAGTATCGAGAACGAGCAGGTGAGACCGGATTTCACCCCTGCGTGGCAACGGTCCAGATGGGGCTGTCTTAATACTTCCTGCCCCTGGCTAGAGTCAGCTTATCATGCCAGAGATCTTGGCACCAAACTCTACCTAGTATGCACAAAATGTTCCGATACGAGATGTCAGATGCTGCCCAGAGGGCTCGATGGAGTCAGTGAAGTACGCCCGAGACTGGCGAAGGTGTACAGGTAACAGTCTTCTCCAACACACTGACAGAGTCACTGACAGAGAGTTTTAACTAATGTGATCTGACACACCTATTTAATCCTATTTACCAACGACACACTAGCATAACAAGAAAACCCGTTAGCAGGAAGAATTTGGCCTGACACCAGCTTCCATTTGCCCAGTGGTGCGGACCATGAAAACTGTTTTGTCTTGGAGTTCTGTCTTCACTTCTACAGACCAGAAACACAAAGCAGAGATGTGATTATGACTCACAGCACCCTCATATGTAGTCTGAAGGATGAGAGAGAAAGTTGAATAAGTACAGCCAGGTAACCTGTGACACCCCCCACCACACCAAGGCAATCAAACAACCTACACAGCACATGTAGGATAACAGTACATTTCATTCAGGTGGGATAAGACAAGGTAGAGAAGAAAGGAGAAGGTATGGACTCCACATTTGTCTATAGAAATGCATCTTTTGATCAGGGCAAGGTAAGAGAATCCGAGAACTCATAAAGGGAGAGAAAGCAAAAAAAAAAAAAAAGAAAAGAAAAAGCAAAAAAAAAAAGCCGCAGCATGGTCTCTTTCAACCTTTCAACCAAAGAACCTTTCTTGTCCCACTTCAAGGCCACCTTTGGGCAAACAGCTTTTTTTTTCTTCCCTCTAAGAACATAATTCACTTTCAATAAATATTCTGGAGAACTGTCTGTCAGGGTATCATCTACGGGGTTCAGTACTTACCGGCAAGTAATTGTGCTTTGACAAGTGAATTGAATAGTACCTTTAAAAATGAATGCACAACAAAAACAGAATGTACTTTGGGGTTCCACAGGGTTGAAGGACTAGAGCATCATAAAAAAAAACTGACAGTTCATCAATGGACGCTAGCGCAACGCTGATCTACACGTTTGATATGTTTCGGTTACGAGAGCAAACTTAAGAGAGGCAGGAAAAAAACAGTGCTTCTACATCTGTCAAATCATACATGATCCTGTAGAACAATTCTGACACGCAGGCAGAGGCACGGTGAGCGATAGCAAATCTCCTCCCGTCCTGAGACCCAGTCACGAGCACAGACAGACATACATACACATGCTATACCGCCGACATGCAAATTAATCAGATTGCCTGTCTCACTCCATCCCTGCTGCAGCGGATGGCACGACTAAGACCTAAAAATTCTCAGAGAGAGAGAGAGAAAGAGTGAGAGAGCGAGAGGGGCTACTGCAAATTAATGATTTCCATCTCTATTCAAATGAGTGGCTGTGTCTCTCAGAGACCTGGGTGGGAAAATCGTCTTATACATTATGAATAGCTGGATCTCCGTCAGAGCACCTGAGGAGTAATAGCCTCATCTCCAGTCGCCGTCTCTATCGTCAGCACAAATGGGTTAACAGTGAAAATGAAAAGGGATGGGAGAGGAGGGGGAGGGGGTAAAAAAAAATATATATCAGTGCTTTTGTGAGAGAGAAGAAAGGAAAGCTTTCACAGGTCTACGTATCATTAAGCAATTGAGAAAGCTAATTAGGGATGGGGGGGGTATAGATCTCCTGCCTAATTATTGCCATGGTAACCACAGCTCACACATGTGGAGATGACATGAGAAACCACACTGCTCAACAGCAAAGACTGAAAATGGAGTATGGTTGACCCCTAGTGAACATTAGTGGAAACGCAGTTTGCTTAACTACGATGATAATACTGCATACTATCAAGACTTCAGAAGCTCCACAAAGTCCACACTCTCTATGCAACTCCAGATATACAATTAAAAACACAGACAGAAGAATAAGAGAATCTAAGCACTATTCTGAAAGAAAGTGTAGTTGAGAGAGGCCACATAACAGGGGAAGTGATTGCTGAAATGCACTTAAGTGAAAATGGGAACATATTAACTTTCATAAAAAAATATTAATTACAGAATGCTGAAAAATATAACAAATATTTATTCAAATATTAGCAGACTTCAATGTTGGCAATGTTTTATCAATTACGTCAATACAGCTGTTACCAGTCAAAAATACAACCCCCCAATAAGAAACAAGGACAGTAGTGTAACAAGATTACAACCTTCAATAACAGTGCCTCCATAACAGTGGAGTAAAACATCATTTGACAAGAGTCTTATTAAAAAAAAGGAGTCAGCTCAAGTGAGTGTAAGTCCTGAGCACTGACAGGGGCTTAGAAACAGCGCTGATCTTCCACCTCTCACACTCTCTTGGGGTCTATTTTCTCCAGGTGTACAAGGGGCTTTAGCTGTTCTGCAAAGCTACGCATGTCCTCAGAAACCGTGTCCTGTCCAGCTGGCGCCAGTACGCTGAGCTCCACCAGGTAAGACAGAGACAGAGGCTCGATGTTGTCCGTGTTTCCCGGGACCAGCACCCGAGACACTTTGCTCACGACGACCTTAAGCGCCCCCTTCCGGAAAACGTGACCCTTGGCGACAAATTCGTGGTCCATGCGGAAACCCATCTCGTTGAGAAAGTCGGGCAGGCTGTGCGAAGCGGCGACGTCCACGCAGTTGCGCACCAGAGCATGGCGACTCTTGTCGCCCACCTCGGGTTGGCCGAGGTAACGGAGGTGCCAGGGGGCGGTGGGGTGAGCCAGAGAGCGTCGGGCCCGGAGCATGAAGGGGTTTCCCTGTTGACCTTTCAGCAGATAGACCAGCTCGTGGTCAGCAAAACTCTCTGGTTCCATGTTATCGCATAAGCCTCGCAGTCGATGCAGGAGACTGTCAAGAGCCTGGTCCAAAACACTGCCTTTAAAAAAAAACAGCCAAATATAAGAAACTCACTTAGGGTCATATTCATAACACATGGTCTTAAACGAATAAAACCTAGTACTCTGGATTTTGCCAATAAAATGTGTATTTACCTTGCAGTAAATATTCCATCATATTAATTGTCCCCCCCGTGACAGGCATGACTGTGACCGGCGGTGCTTCCATCTTTATTCAAAAAAGCTAGAAAACAGTCGGAGCCGTAATCTGAAATTAAAACAAGCTGTTGCAATTTGTTGCAAAATGATCCGAAAAGACTTCGTAAATCTGACAAAATTACTGCGTATGAATATCGAGTACAGTTTGTTAAGGGGGTTACAACTTACAGGTGACGTCGATGAATGAATGGATAAAGCTCTCTGCAAATGGAGACAAATGGATGCTGCAGAGAAGCCGATTCTCTCAGCTACCGCCTGCGTTGCGTCTCTCGCGGGTCTGTACTCAAACACAGGCCGGGGATAAGGAGGGCCAGTGCCCTTTTAAATTGCAGCGGACTGGATACACGTTAGGATATTCCTATGCATTTACTTCTGACCTATATGAGATGCGAGTATGAAAAGAACAATATATATCAGAATGGCGAAACTAAAGAGAAAGTTTTAAAGCATAACTTGGGCGCTAACAATCTTTGGCGGCATTTGTTGTCTCGGAAGTTCAACCAGCAAGCGGTGTGACCGATAATTCACTGCGCATGCTCATTAAAGATGCATTCACGAACTTAAAACGTTTAGAAGCTTGTTTGAGGGTGCGTTCAATACAAAAGGAAGACTTAAAGTATTCCTTAAACGAGCAATTAAAGTTCATTATTTCTTATGCTGGGGTATTTTGAAGAAATTTGTTATTCAGCAATCTAATAATTTTATTAAATTTATACATTCCCCAAAATAAAAAGCCCATGTAAATCATTTTATCAAATATTTCTATTGACATGGTTTCATACAACACAGTGCCACTGATAAGGTTCTTAAGTTGGTGTCAACTGTTAGAGACAGTATCACTGAAGAAGATTCAAAAGTGAGTTTCGAGTCATCGGAGACACTGGAAAAATAATCACATTACACCCTTTAATAAAGTTCAAATTGTGAAGTTAGACATGCAAGAAAAACATGTTCAGCCCGAGTCTCATAGTTTACAAAATTTAACCAAAGCAAAGACATTGTGAACCACAGAAGAGACAAAGACTTCCAAAACTTACAGCTTTATTCTCAGCAAAAGAAACAAGACTACATGCAAACAGTACAATATGTGTTTTCTCTGCTCTCTTAAGCATTTAACAACAACTGGTCAAACAGATTGGAAATAACTACTGTATAATTATAATTTACGGTGACTACACCGTTGAATATTATCCTTTTAAATTTAAATTCTAACTTGGCTGTACACACATACAGTTTCAGGAATGTCTGCTACATTATTTCTCTGTTGATCTCTTCTGATGTCCAGAGTAGAATAAATAACTTCAGGCTGATTTACATCCTAAAAGGATCAAGGAAAAAACATGAATAAATGCATAGGCCTTTGATAATAAGAATTGTATGAAGGAGAAGTATTTGTTGTTGCTTAGATTCAGAGCCACAACAAGGTCAGACACAATTATGGAAATGTCACATGAGAAGGAATGCAAAGTTTATGTGACTTAATCACAGCTACAAAGGCAGCTATAAGGCCAGTCATACTAGAGGGAATATTGACTACGAGCATATGTCATCTAGAAATAAGGAGTGTTAATCAGCACTTCATTCAGTGAGTTTTCTTTAGTCTAACTATTGAATCTTTATGGAATTTCTGGACCTATGTCTGTACGGTAGCATTCTATTCCTCTATTCTTTAGAAGAACTTGAGAATCTCCCTCTTAAGGATTAGACCAACATCTCACACACACTGTTTAGACTTTGTATGACAGACATCCAAGAAAATACTGAGGCTGCCCTTAAGGCAAAGGTGGACTCAAACTACTGGATACATTTGTTGGTTCTATTATTTTGTTTGTTCTGTTTGAAGACTGATCATAGCAGTCTATGAACAAGCTGTGGACTCATTGCAGACAAAAGCAATGCTGAAATTAAGGAGTCAGTGTTACATTGCATGATTACCTCTGACCTGCCACCCACTCTCACATACACACAGCCTTGCTGAGAATCATTTCCTGAATGAAAAAAAAAAAGTTATTACAGTGATGCATCAAGCAACTTTCTATTATTAAGAAAGCGATGCTTAAATTAAATGGCCAGAGAATTTTTTTTTTCTTACCAGCACCCTGCTTGCACCGTAAAACGATCCCAAGCAGAACAATGATCAGTGTGCAAACACAAAGCGCAGATGTACTCAGTGCAACTATCAGTGCTGTTTGAGTCTCTCCATTGTATGCAGGGTCATCTGAAAAACACACAATGAAAAACTGTCAGAAATGAGATAGACTAAACTAATCACAGTTGAATGTTTTTCACGCTGATGACGACTTATTGTAACGAAAGAGCATTATCTAAATTAATGTTAAAATTTGGTGTGGTCTACCTTTCACTGCAGCTAAATTCCACAATATGTACAACAAGCAGTAAAGAGTACACTGAGATACTAGTACAGTGTTAGTATTAGACTAAGGTAATCAGCACAGGTCCTATATAAATAGATGATAGGTTTAGTGTGATTTACTTTCCTCTTATATCTATTGACAAATACTACATCACCTGAGTCCACTGATTGTGTAACGTTATGTTTTCTGATGAGTCTCTCTGTCTCATTCCTAACATTCACTCTGCACATCACAGACCCTTTTGGTTCTTTTAAACCAGTCACTGAGATATTCCATCTCTCTGTTGACAAAATGAGTGGATTTGTATCTTCTGCACTGATATCCATATCACACAACAGTGAGCAGTTCAGTCGAGAATCATTATCAGCAGCAGCAGCATTGACTGTAAGACACAGCAAGACACTGTTATTTAGTTATTTAGGATGAGGACATACATACAAAATGATAAACTATATTACTGTTACTACTATTCCTACTACTGCTTCTCATGAAAATATGAATGTTACAACCAGTTATGGCAATGACATTAAAAATCATAACAGCAAAAATAAAACAAAGTAAGTAAAAGTAAGGCAAATACTTTTCAAATACTTTTTTGTTCAGCAACTGATGTGACCATCAGTACTACTCAATTTTTAAGTAGTTATCATTTAACAACAAGAATGAGAATAAGAATAAGAATATATATTCTAAAAACGTTATGAATGTTTTAATAGTATTTTTTTTACTAGTTGTTCTTTGATTTTTGATTACATGAGTCAAATTGAAAGACACTCACCAATAACAACACACAGACTGAGAGAGAGACGTCTGTGACACCCAGTCTGTGTCTGTATCCAACAACTGTAGTTCCCTGCATTAGCTCCATGGATATCCCGCAGGAAAATTGACTCGTGTGCTGACAGGGAATTATGAACTGACTTTCCAAATTCCTTAAACGTCCAAGACACTTTCCACCTTCCATTAGTGGGACAACTGTAGTTAAGAACACCACCTCCAACTATAAATTGTCTTCTCATTAAAGGAGAAAAGGATTCTGGGAATGAAAGGTTTGTTTTTAGTCTTGTGTTAAAGAATCTAAAGAAGTCTGTAGTTTCTATCAGTCTGGTTGAAGTCACAGATCTTAGCACATGTCTGCAAATTTTTCATCAAAAACACAATTTAAAACACAAAACTTAAGAAGAATGCACAGTCTTTTCTGTATCATGGAATAAAATACACTTGTACAAATACTGAAAAAATTATATGTTATGATCCCTGAGTAAAATAAATTTGTATAAGTCATAGAATTATGACATTGATATTACACTGGGGAAACTGAAATTGTAGATACCGGATTGAATCAGCAGAGATGTAGGTTCTCCAGAGATGGTCTTCTCTTTTTCATCCACTTCACAGTGGTACGAACCTTGGTCCATGTCAGTAAAAGGGTCAATAATAAGAGAAAAGTTTGCAGTGTTTTTCCTCATCTTCAACTCAGAACTGTATGAACGAATCCCTTGTGCAGACATAGTGACAAGTTTCTTACATTTGCCATCATTCTTAGAGCAGTAAATCCACTTGGCAGGTTTGTTGGTGTCAAAGACAGGACAGGGGATTTCCACTCTGCTTCCAAATGGTCTGTACTGGTCACCTGTTAAACAACCCCCCAAAAAAGCTTTGGTTTGTTTTTCATTTTGTTTCATTTTCTTTAACACAATGTAAAATGTGTTCAAAGAATATAAAGATTAACAATAAACAAAACAGACTTGCTGAAACAAAAGAGAAGCAAAAGTTCAATCATCTCACTGAGTTCATTGTCATAAATAAAATCTGATTTCACTTCAATATACAACATATAGTCATTCTCATATATACATGCTCTATGCTTTACAAAAAACAACAATAAACATGATAAATATTGATATTTAAGCAGGAGAATCAGTGTGTTTCAATAGTCTCCAAACACATGGATAAAAACGGAATACAGCAAAATTCAATTTTATCAGATCAGGATTCTCTCAGAGGAAATGTGTACAACTGTATGGATCTCACAGTGGTTTCAGATAATTTCAGAGTGTGTTAAATCTGGGCATAGTGTGCACAAATTTAAGACTCTCTTAATCTATAGGCACATTCTGTGAAAATTATGAAGAATGACATTCATTTAGTCTTTACTCTGTGAACTATTTGTATAGAGAACCTTGTGGTTAGAGTTACATACCATTGTACATTATTAATGAGAAATGTGTTTAAAATTGAGTTAAGTGTTCTCAGATGAGTTGAAGTTTTTTTGGGGTTTTTTTAAAATTATTTTTGCTTTGTTGTCTCTGAAACCTTGGCACCACATAACATCTCTTGCAGAGGTGTCAATATAGCTGAATAAACTGTTATAACCACACAGTTTGCAAGAGAGAAATGTGAACTGCAGTGAGCAAGCAGACGCTTGCTCAACCATTTTTAGTCTCACTTTTTAAAACACTTTCCACTCCAATTTCCATAAAACACGTCGTGGTACCATACTGTACATAGAGCATATCGTGATTCAGACAAACCAGAATAACAGCACTATTATGATTATGATTGACTTCACTTTTGGAATAAAAAATGTGATGCAGATGACCTGTCCCCATGGCACAATCATACATACATGTTTGACTGAAAATGCCACCGTCAGAGCAAATGTTCATTATCAATAAAAAAGGGAACAATTATGTTAAAAAATAAATGGCAAGTAAAACTTAAAAAAAAGAAGAAAATGGGGCCAATACTGAAGAAATCAAGTAATTTATCTATAAGTTTTAAAAAAAAATGATCACATCTGATTTTAGAATCTTCGATATGGAAATCTTATTCCTCTGAAATATGGGTGATACAATTTACTTTTTTAAGGGCCCTCACAGTTTTTAGAAAATACTGATGTTTAGACTAGTTTTTTGTTTACTTCTGTTTGTTTACTTTTTTATTAAACAGTTTTGTGGCACTCTGTAATATTACTCATTTATTTTACTGAGCAATAAAATCAAATATTAAGAGTTAAGAGTTATCTCATTCCGAATCCATCCAATTTGTCCTATCATCATCTTTTTAAAATGTCATAGGTTTTTGTTCAATACTGATATCATGTTCTGTCAATGCAAAAGTGTCACACATAGCACTTACCGTTTCTCGAGTGAGATAAACAGGCTTGAAGTACAGATGGAAGAATAATTATGCTGAATAACCGTCTCATGGCAAATCACTCTGTGTCATTTGGCCGTTTTAAGAATGTCCATCACCTTTGAAATGATGAACAATAACTTGTCTGTCAAAAGTTTAACACAGTATGACATTTACATTGTTGTCTGGTGTTGTTTTGTTGCTTTGCGGTTCTGCTCACTTCACGCTGTGATGTGGTGTGGCTTTGAATTTCCTCTTCAGTCCATCATTTCATATGTATGGCAGCCTTTGTGAAGTTACTCATATAAGGCCAAGCAAAGCACCACACAGCTGAAAAGAGTCAAAACTTTCAGCTCTATCCAAAAAAAAAAAACCTTTGTGTGACACTTGTAGTGTTGACTTGACACTGGATTTTGGTGTAAGACTTTAAAAGTGAGACTATTTTAACAAGGTTATTCACAACTACAAAATCTGATAATTACGGTCTGAGTCAGCTCTTACACCGTAATAAGATATGAAATACTTTGGATCAGTGTATTTGGTCTTTAGCATTAGGGGGGCATTTAGCCAATGTAAAAAAAAAAAAAAAAAAGCACGCCTTTGTGACATGCTTGTTGTCTTGTTTCCGTTTGTGGCCCATGTTGAAAACAGATAAGACGGCACCACATGTGTCAACAGGAACCAAGACACACAGCATTAGCTTTCCCTCTAAGAAGAAGAAAACTTTGATTCTGTTGAATCAGACAGCTTCATGCATGAAATGAAACTGTAAGCAAAAGTGCATTACTTACAATATAATTGCAAAATATGATTAAAATTTGTGTATTAGAAAATATGGTATGATATGAATAGATAACAAAACAAATAGAAAGAGAGAGCGAACTTGAAGGTTACTGTTAGCTCTGCAATGGAAATATTTAGACACTGTCAAAGGCAACAGTTCTTCATGCTGTTAAAATATAAATGCATAACATATCAGAATGGAAACATGAAAGAATAGAAATGGAGGACATGAACAGTGTTACTTTTACTTACATTACAACATCAGAGCAGTTACATGCATTATGAGTTGACTGGCTGACTTTGGTTTGAGCATTAGATGAATGGAAAAGATGATGACAGATTGAAGCAGCAAATTGAGGGTAGGGTTGGCGGGGGTGGGTAGCACATCAGACACAATGTTTTCCGGAATTAGACGAGCCCCATGTTCTGTGTGGGCCAGTGAGGGACATCATCTACTCATGTAACAAAAGTGAATTTCTGTTCTTCAGCAAATTTCAGCTAATTCGTTTTTTAGGATTCTCCTATAGTTTATGACATCCATTTCCTCAGTCCACCTTATGAAGACTCTAGATACCACCCAATGAAAGGTCTTCAATTAGCATTACATTACTGTGAACAATCACTCTCTGCATTCATATGACTGAGTGCAAGGTAATGTGTTGACTGTACATCTTTTTAATGATTCAAAAAGGGAAGAATTTAGCAGAGGACTTCAGTAATTTCAGTCATTTCCATTTTTTTTTGTTCTTTTTGCGCTGCCATTTACTCTAGTTTGTACACTGCTATAAAAGACAGTAAAACTGTAGCTTTTTATAAGTAACCTTGAGTCCAGATAGCTAAGAACTGTGGTTCTGAAACCTTTTACCAAGAAACCCAGGAAGTTGTTATTTAAAACACAACTAACATTCATAAACAGAAAATGAGTAACCCCCCCCAGAGGCGTAACACTGCGTGCTACCTAGTTTTAACTCAGTGACACTTTTGATAAGGGGATTTTGAATGATGATGCAGTTTTGCATTTGTGAGTTATTGATGCGTGGTTGTATTAGGGGTCCAAGGGGTTTAACTACCGTTGGCCCATTTTCACACCTCGAGCATGCACAAGTGAAAATCTGACAGAACAATACGGTGAGCATCAGATACTGGCAATGGCTTAATCAAGACTCCCGTGAAAAATAGTGGAACTACAACAGCAGTGCTGAAAATATTTTGTAGTAACAATATAGATGGAGAGTACATTATGATTCGAGAAGAGATACTTGTAAAAATGAAGAGATGAGCACAGAGGCCACATTCTGACATGGACAGAATTGGGGACTGCTGTGATGAACCAGTTGTGGAAATGGGAATATATTAATGTGCCTAAACAAATCCACCCAGTTCCAAATCATTCAATGTCTGACAATGAAGAGTTTGAGAGTTTGAAGACAGTTCAGTCCTGTCAATATTAAATCAGTTTGTCAGTAAAACATTTGTAAAAATATAAAAGCTTATACGATACTGCGATGGAAAGAAAACACTGCATCACCCACCAACCAAGTGTCTCCATGTGTGTGAAGCTTAATGATATACAGTAGTGTAAGTCTCACTAGAAATGAAAGGTCTCCCTAAGCTGAGTTTAGATTTAGATTTAGATTTAGAAGTTATGGGGATTGTTAGAGGAGCTAAACCAGCATCTCCCCCCTCCTCTCACACCCTTTTGGGGTCCACCTTTTCCAGTTGCATGAGGGGTTCAAGCCACTCCACAAAGAAGTGCATGTTCCCAAGCACAATTTGCCAGTAAAATGAACTCCAACAGTTAGGATGGAGAAAAAGGATCGTGGCATTCTTCATGCTGCTCAGTACCAGCACTCACTTCACTTTATCTGCCCCCCCCCCCCAACACACCACACCCCCACCTTCCTCAAATCAAACACATGCACATATGTCAATGCAAATCAAGCCTTGTCAGCTCTCATCCTCCACTCCAGGTTGGACAAAGCAACTGATGGTCAATAAAAGTGTCTTAATTGAATTGCATTGAATCAAATTGAATTGAATTGAATTGAATTGAACTGAACTGAAGTGAACTGCATTGATTTGAACTGAATTGAACTGAACCAAACTGAACTGATTTGAACAGTAGAGTATACACATGAGAGTATGTACATAAAATCATTTTTTGGCTGTGCTTTCAGGTAAGGCCTTCCTCATGTTGATCATGTCTCTGATGACGTGTACAAAATGAGACTCCACTGTTTCGTCAACAAACTGACAACCCAAGTTCAGCTACACAGCTTTGATACATTATTGTTAACATATATCTGACACATTTCTCTGAAGGCATGACAAACATATTTGAAATCATGCAGTTTCACCAATTCAGAAGTGTCTCATCTTACTCACTAAACATCTGTTCATGCAATGATTAGCCTACATTTTAGCAACTAGCATTTTTCAAAACCAACAGCTGTGATTATTTATTCATGCTTAACCTCAGATGTGAACAGGAACACTCTGTGCACTCCTTCATGCATGTTCACCAGGGACACACGCAAGACGACTGACATTTCAAACCATTATTTCAATGGTGCATTTGTGATCATATTAACATTGTGACACTTCTGTAATGATGATCATCCAAAATCATGGAGTGATGAGTACAACATGTTTATTAAAGGTGATATACCGCTCATGAGTGGCACTGAAAAACTGACGTGTCGCACATTTCACTGATGTGTGAATTGTGCAGAGAGACATGCAATCAACATCTGGTGCTTAGCCTTACACGTTGTATGTTACGTTTAACCACAGCAAACACATTATCACCCGGAGAGGTGGCAGAGACTAAAAGATCTCACTTTATTCTCAACAACAACAGTGGTGACAAAAGCAACAACAGAAACAACAACAACAATAACAACGACCAAATAGTAGTAACATAAATGGTTTATGTATTATACAACATCTATGAGCATTCACCCATTTATTAGACACATACGGAATTGGATTGTCTACTACAGTTAGAATTTTACATTTTAAATTGCTTGTAAGAACACTCGCTTTCAAACATGACGTTTTTTCTCTGTTCATCTCTCACAACCTCGAATCTGATATAAACCACTTCAGACCAGCCTTCGTGCTAAAATGAAAGAAAAAACATGTGAATTGTTGTGTTGCAATGAGAAATAGGAAAGTAAGAAGAACAGTCATTATGGCTGTGGTAGAGAGTGTATTTGCTCTTATCAGATCAGTCAGTCATGATGTTATCTGATTATAAATATTAAAATTTCCCTTACCTCTGATTCTGCTTTTGCTCTCAGCCATAAAGAGCGTCTGTCAGTCATTTTCTGAATTAAAAAACAAAATATTGAAATGACACACCCAGTTAAGTCACTTTAAATTCACAGCAAATCGAATTAAAACAAGTCTAAAAGGGATTTGGTTTAGTTTTCTTACCAGTATCAGCTCTCCAGTGTAGAGAAATCCAAAATACTGCAGTAACTATAATGCAAACACAAACTGCAGATGCAATAATTACCACTGGCACCACAGAATGAGAGTCTCTGCTGTCTATAATTACAATGTGGGAAAAAAGATCAGTGAAAAAAGAGTAAGAATCAAGTCAACAATCAAGTGAACAGAGATAAAGGTTTCTTCGCTGGTAGATTTAGTTGTACTAGATCCAAAATGCTATGAACCATTCATCCAACAATTCAAAATTTGAAATTTAATATACTGGAAAAATTACATTGGAAAAAAAAATATTTACCTTCGACTAGATTTAGACTAAACAATTTAGCCTATTTAATATAGAATATTCAATGATTTCAGCAAACAACCAAATGAAATTTGAACTTGGAAGCCTATTTACATATTATCATACATAGTGCAGACACAATACTTAACCTGAGTCCACTGATTGTGTGACATTATGTTGCCTGTCTCTGTCTCATTCCTAACACTCACTCTGCACATCACAGACCCTTTTGGTTCTTTTAAACCAGTCACTGAGATATTCCATCTCTCTGTTGACAAAATGAGTGGATTTGTATCTTCTGCACTGATATCCATATCACACAGCAGTGAGCAGTTCAGTAGAGAATCATTATCAGCAGCAGCATTGACTGTAAGACACAGCAAGACACTGTTATTTAATGTATGAGGACATACATATAAAATAATAAACTATATTACTGTTACTACTATTCCTACTACTGCTATTAATGAAAATATGTTATGGCAATAACATTAAAAATCATAATAGCAAAAGTAAAACCGAAAAACAAATATTTTTCAAATACTTTTTTGTTCAGCAATTGATGTGACCATCAATACTACTACAATTTTATCATTATACAATAAGAATAAGAACAAGAATATATGTTCTAAAAATGTTATGAATGTTTTAATATGTTTTTTTTATAGTTGTTCTTTGATTACATGAGTCAACTTCAGAGACACTCACCAATAACAACACACAGACTGAGAGAGAGACGTCTGTGACACCCAGTCTGTGTCTGTATCCAACAACTGTAGTTCCCTGCATAAGCTCCACGGATATCCCGCAGGAAAAGAAACTCATGTGCTGACAAGGAATTATGAACCGACTTTCCAAATTCCTTAAACGTCCAAGTCACTCTCCACCTTCCATTAGTGGGACAACTGTAGTTAAGAACACCACCTCCAACTACAAATTGTCTTCTCATTAAAGGAGAAAAGGATTCTGGGAATAAAAGGTTTGTTTTTAGTCTTGTATTATAGAATCTAAAGAAGTCTGTAGTTTCTATCAGTCTGGTTGAAATCACAGATCTTACCACATGTCTGCAAACTTTTCAGCAAAAACACAATTTAAAACACACAACTTAAAAAGAATATACAGTTTTTTTCTTTATCCAGGTGTAAAATACACTTGTACAAATACTGAAAAAAGTATATGTTTTCTGTTGATCCCTGAGTGACATAAACTTGTATAAGTCAAAGAATTTTGACACTGATATTACACTGGGGAAACTGAAATTGTAGATACCAGATTGAATCAGCAGAGATGTAGGTTTTCCAGAGATGGTCTTCTCTTTTACAACCACTTCACAGTGGTACGTACCTTGGTCCATGTCAGTAAAAGGCTCAATAATAAGAGAAAAATTCTCAAGAGTTTTTTTCCTCATTCTCAACTCAGAACTGTATGAACGAATCCCTTGTGCAGACACAGTGACAAGTTTCTTACATTTGCCATCATTCCTAGAGCAGTAAATCCACTTGGCAGGTTTGTTTGTGTCAAAGACAGGACAGGGGATTTCCACTCTGCTTCCAAACGGTCTGTACTGGTCACCTGTTAAACAACCATAAAATAAATTTTTAAAAAAGTTTATAGTCTGCTTTGGTTTGTTTTTTTCTTGTTTCATTTGCTTTGACACAATGTAGAATATGCTCCAAGTCTAGAAAGCTTAACTGACACGCTGAAACAAGCAAAGAAAAGCAAAGAGTTTCATTCTCATGTATACATGACCTAAACTTTACAAACAACAACAACAATGATTATTGTTAATAAATATTGATACTTCAGCATTTCAATGGTCTCCAAACACACGGATAAATATGGAAATCAATCCAGCAGAATTAAATCGTTATCAGACTCGGATTCTCACGGAGGAAATGTGTATAATTGTACGGATCTCACACTGGTTTCACATCGTTTGTGTTAGGATTTGAGCATAAAATTCTCTGTGTTAAGCCTTACAACTCTACAGGCTCATTCTGTGAAAGTCATATAGAATGACATTCATTTAGTCTTTACTCTGTCAACTATTTGAATAGAGAAGCATGTGGTTATAGTTAGGTGCTATTGTACACTGATAATGAGAATGCGTTTAAAACTGAAAAAGTGGTCTAGGATGAGTTGGAGTTAAAATGAAAAAAAAAATGTAGTTTTGTTGTCTCTGAAACTGTGAAACTACATAGTATCTTTTGCAGAGGCGTCAGTATAGCTGAGTAAACCATTACAACCACACAGCCTGCACGTGAAGACTTGCAAGAGAGAAATGTGAACTGCAGTGAGCAAGCAGACGCCTACTCAATGATTTTTAGTCTCAGCTTTTAAAACACTTTCCACACCACTTTCCATAAAACATGTTGTGGTACCATAATGTACACAGAGCATATTATAACTCAGATAAACCAGAATAACAGCACTATTATGACTGTAATTTAATTCACTTTTGGAATAAAAAAAAAGGATGATAGAGATGACCTGTCCCTGTAGCACAACTATACATACATGTTTGACTGAAAATGCCACTGTCAGAACAAATGTTCATTGCCAAGAAAAGAAAAAGATTATACTAAAAAAATAAAAGCAGGTGAATTAAAAATCTGAAAAAGAAAAAAAATTGAAATAATATTAAAAAAAACATAAATGTATATTTGACATGGTAAAAATGATACTACATCTGAATGTTCTTGGTGGAAAATTGTACTTTTCTGAAAAATGACGAATGTATTTTGTCTTAGCAATGAGGTCAAAGTTTTGAAACAATAAATCAGTGATGTCAGTGATATGGTTCAGCTATCATACTGATTTTTGGTTTGTTTATTTGTTTGCTTGCTTTTTTTATTAAACAGTGTGGTATTTAATATTATTAATATTATATTTAATATTACTGCTCATTTATTTACTGCTCATTTATTTAAAGAGTCAAAACAAGTGTTAAAGCAAGAAGTGCAATGTATACCAGATGGGCAGAAGTTTTACCTACAATTTAAAAAAAAAAAATCAGAAAATGATTTCTTCTAAGTTATACCACCCTGGTAGACTTTCAGTCAAGTTTCAATAAACATTAATCGGTTATATCACTCAAACACTGTACCTAACTCAATTAATTTATTTTTAGCAGCGAATGTAATTCCAAATCATTCGAATTCCTGTCATCATCTTTTTAACATTTCGCAGATTTTCTTTTCATACTGATATCAAGCTCTATCGACGCAAAACCACCATATGTAGCTACCCTGCGCTTACCGTTTCTTGAGTGGGATAAACAGGCTTGAAGTACAGATGGAAGAATAATTATGCTGAGTAACAGTCTCATGACAACTCAGTCTGTTTTCAATTAAAAGACAAAGCATATAGAGCAAATTAATATCTGATACATGAGACACTTGGCAGTTTTAAGAACGTCCATTACCTCTGAATTGATGAACAATACCTTGTTTGTCAAAGTTTAACACAGTATGACATTTAAGTTGTTTTCTGGTGTTGTTTTGTTGCTTTGCGGTTCTGCTCACTTCACGCTGTGATGTGGTGTGGCTTTGAATTTCCTCTTTGGTCCATCACCTTATATGTACACAACCTTTGTGAAGGTTGTCATATAAGGCCAAGTAAAGCACCACACAGAACAAAACGTGCAAAACTTTCAGCTCTTTGACACTCTTTAAGTATTAAAGAAAAATAGTGCCAAAAACATAACTTTGTGTGACACAGTTTCAAAAATTTTCTTCCAGTGTTGAGATTAAACTGGCTTTGGCTGTAAGGGGGTAAGGGGGTAAAGCAACAGGCCATCACAGCAACAGGCCATCACATTATAATATGATAATTGCAATTTGAGTCATATCTTACACTCTGATCAGATATAATATTAAGATATAAAAATATTTGCTGAAGGTATTTTGGATCAGTATATGGGCTTTGTCTTTACTGTTGGGGGGCATTTAGCTCTAAAATATAAAAAGTAGGCTCTGGTGACATGAAAGTTGTTTTGTTTCTGTTTGTGGACTATATCAAAGTAGACACGATGGAATAACAAATTTCAATTTTTATTCTGTTGAATCGAAAGGCTTCTTTCATGAGCTGAATGCGTAAGTGGATGTGCATTATTTACAAAATAATTACAAAATATGATTGAAATATGTGTGTATTATAGGACGTGGTATGCTATACGAATACGTAACGAAACAAATGGAGAGACAGAACTTAAAGTTTATTGTTAGTAGAACAATGGAAATTGCAATCAGGGGCACCGTGACGAATTGAGCGATGGGCCTTGTGGTTTGAGCAATAGATGAATGGAAAAGATGATGACAGATTGAAGCAACATACTGATGGTGGGGGTTTGCGGGGGTGGGTGGCACATCAGACACGGTGTTTTCCAGAATTAGAATCCCCCATGTTCAGTCTGGGCCAGTCATCTACTCACTTAAGAAAAAAAAAAATCTTCTTCATTGTCAGATCTTTAGCAAGCTTCAGCTAATTCATCTTTTAAGATTTTTGCATGAGAACATTCACTTTCTGCGCAGCTTTGCCTGAGCGAGGGGTAACGTGTAGACTCTACATCTCGTAAATTATTCTCCATTTCAAAAAAGTCAAATATTTACTGTGGGACTCAAAGTGTAAGCTGTCTCCATTTTTAGCCTACTTTTTGCTTTAGTTTTTACTCTGCTGTAAAAGTGAGTAATTGTAGCTTTTTAGAAGCAACCACAAGTTGTTCCTCAGACAGTTAAGAACCGCGGTTCTGAAACTTTTTTATTAAGACCACAGTTACTATTTAAAACATGACTAACATTCATCAACAAAAAAATGACTAATTTGCTTCTTGTCCAGAGGGGGAGCACTGCATATTAACCATTTTAACTCAGTGTCACTTCTGATGAGGATGTGTTGACTCAGGACTATTCAACATTAGCAAGCAAGTGGGCCAATACTTGAGTCGAATATTTTGTCAGCTAAAGGCCGCAAAAGGTAATATACAGCATAACAGATCTGTTATTACATGTAGAAAACAGCATCTTTACCCCTTTCCATTTATCATCTTAAAAACAATTCTAAATAGTTGCCAATCCATGAACAAAACACAGAGCATGACAAATATTTACTAAACCAACCAAACACAGTGCTTTCAAAACAGGTCCATATCCATAAATGTGTGCTGGAGAGAAAATAACAAAATAACAAAATGGCCATCAGACTGTCAGCAAATAGGTCTGTTTATCATCAGAAACAGAGGGAAGCAGATTGGGGGTACTTTAGAGAAGAAGGACCATACCCAGAATTGTGTGGGCAAATACAAGATGAATATCAAAATTTTAGCGTTGTAAAGATGCTAACAGTCTGAATAACTGCCGGAAAAGCGAGTCATGCTGTGATTTGTAGTGCCTTGCAGTAGTAAGACTGTACTAAGACAGGTCCTGAGGAGCCAACTGAACGGTGAGAACAAGATCAAAGGTATCAAGACATATGCCCTGCCAGTCATCAGATACCCGGCGGGATGGAATGGAATGGAAGCTGCCTACATCTATGCTGACTACTTTGTGAGCACTCTACCGAAAATCTAACATCCAAAGGCTGGACACCAGTCCAAAGGAAGGGTCTACTATCCTGAATGAGACATGACCGCCTTTACTGACACAGACATGAAACATCCACAAGCACATCCAAGCAACGACCCCCAAGGATAAGCTGTTAAGAGAATGCCTGAAACAGACAGGGGATGTGGATAACGTGGAAGCAGAACAGGTGTCTTGGCAAGATACGCCCCTCCACAGAATGTACTACCGACTTATCACTTACAGCACAGCTGGCAAACATGGTGAAATCCTACAACTAGCTGGGAGAGGACTGAGGGATAGGACAGAGACTCTCATCATAGCAGCACAAGGACAAGCATTCAGCACCAGATCAATGGAAACAAGGGTGTAACACATCAGGCAAGACCCAAGGCGCAGACTGTCCAGAGAGGTTCCTGAGACAATCCAGCCCATAAGACTGGGCTGCAAGATACAGGCAGGACAGAATACACTGAAAGCCACGACCAAGTGGCAGGGATCGCACACAGGAACATCTGCCAGGAATATGGGTAGGACACACTCCAAAGTCCAGTTGGGAAGAACCAGAGAGAGTGGTAGAAAACAACAGAGCTAAGGTTTAGCGGAACTTCCACAGACCGATAAAAAAAGTAATGTCTAACCAACCAGATAAAGTGATCGTAGATAAGGAGCTGAAAACAGAAGTGGTGATATATGCGGCAATCCCATGGAATTTATATATAATTATTACATATTATTATGTTATATATTATATATAACTATATATAAATATGTGTGTGTGTGTGTGTGTGTATGTGTGTGTTTATAGAAATTATAATTACATATGTATTATATATGAGACTTTATATGTGATTATATGGATTTATCAAAATGCACAGCTGTCATTACAGCTGACAAGGTTTCGTCAAAATTTTGGTTTCATATCTTCACAATATTCAGCCACCACTGATATATTGTTTAAACAGATAAAACAAAACACAGTCCTCATGTTTCAGAAAAAAATATTTACTCAGTGGAGATGTGCAGCTTCCAACATCAATGTAAAACTACTTTTCATCATTGCTCATCATTGCTACTGTGAGTTGAGTGAAATGAACCAGTTTGAAGTATAGACGGAAGGATAATTATACTGATTATGATTATCCTCTGCTTTCAATAAAAGACGAAGAGCATACAGAGAGTGAGTATCTGACCAATGGGACACTTGGAAGGAATGATTTTGAACAACACTCAGTACCTCTGATTTGACTGATGACAACTTGTCTGTAAAACATTAACATGCTATTCAGGCTGATTTGTCAGGTTATTCTCGTTTTCTTTTTCTCTACTCACAGCTTGTGAAATGTGGTATGGCTTTGAATTTTCTTCCTCAGTACATCACCTCATATATAGAGCAGGCTTTGTGAAGGTGAGGCCAGGCCCAATGCTATAGTAACAGGTAACGTTGTCTGACACAGTTTCAAAGCTTACCATTCAGCCTTGACATGAAACTAGCTTTTGTTGTAGGACTGACACAATGTTTTTCATTAGGAACATTTAAATTTAACCTAAAAAACAGATAGTTCCGGTCCCTGGTGCTAATTTGGTCAATACAGTGTTCTAGCGATGTTAAAATACATGATTATAGAAGCAGCTATGATGCGATACACGTCTGTTCACCTTAATTGTGTATCTGTAGTATGACTATCCGCTGTCACTAAGGAGAGATTGGGTCCTTGACAGTAGCTCGCGTTAAATGGGACAAGACTGACAACTGGTTAGTTAGCTAGCTAGCAAGGTCTGCTACATTTGAAAAAACCTGAAAATCCATCCATTTCAAAATAGAGCAGACAGGGCCACATATGTCAACAAGAACCAAGATACTTAAAATACTTTGCCCTGTTAGGTAAACTATGTTGTAGCTAAAAAAATAAATAAATAAATTGTGGTGTCATGCAAACACTGAAAGAGTAAAAGTCTGCATACTACCAATTCTTAATAGTAATTTTAAATTGTTTTTCAGTAAATTTGAATTTTGGGCCTGAATTTTTCTATACTATATATGTAATTATATAAATAATACAGCTAACAGAGACAAGAGATGAAATCTTAGTGCTACAACGGAATTTTACAGAAAGGGCTACTAAAGGACATCAGCTGCTCACTGCAAAATGAATTTCAGTTTCAGTTTCAAGTCATCAGCAAACTGGAGCCAATTATTTTTTTAGGATTTGCCTGTGCTTTACGACACCCATTCATCCCTCCATCTTAACCCCGACTGTAGATGGTGCTGACCAATACACAGTGGTTAATCTAATAACAATCACAGTCTTTTGTTGCATTAAAGAGATTACAAAAAAAAAAAATCGTCTAACATTAGCTTCAGTCATGCGGTGTCTCTTTCTTTTGATGGTTCGGGGAGCTGTTCTCAAATGTTTAAGCAACAGGACCAAAGTTTTTGTATATAATAAGTCTCTAAGGGCACATTCATAAACACAGATTAATCAGTTGCTTGCACATCCAAAGAGGCTGCACCGTGTTAACAGTGTGCTCCGCTGTGAACCTTCTGATGAGCAAGATTAGGAGTGTGGTGAATCAACATTCAGTCATTACACAATCACTATCATGAGTTTATAGGTGTATAAGGCTTTATCACGTCTCATATCAGCTGTGAATAAACTGCCAGCTAGGCCACAGTTTAAGAGGAGCTGGTTTGAAGGAATCTACTGAAGTTAACATTGACTTGGACTACTGAGAATTTTGTTCTCTTACTAAATCTCAAAAAGTTCTACATTGGTAGTAGCTGAATACATCTGCAAGCAGTTGACTAACTGTGTGACACAAGCACTTAGTTCAGCCGATGTAAGTCTTCTTTAACCATAATAGTATTTTACACTGCTGCTTCTTTTTTTTCACTCCTCTAATGTTAACTGGATCATTTGGACAAATTCTTGGCTGGAGAGAAAAACAGATAAGTCTGAAGAAAGCACGGCCGCGACAGACAATTCCATAGAGCTGAATTAACACAGAGAGCTCGTATGCGTGGTCAGTTTGCTACATTCCACTCTGTGTGTGGAAGGTTAAATGAGGAAGAACTCGTCCGTCTTCGAACTACTAACCTGAATTTCATTATTTTGCTGCAACAGGTTTTTTCAAGTGAAGTTGAGTAATTTAAACCGTCGATAAGTGTTCTAGCTGACTGATTTGGATCTGCGCAGTGTGATAACCTATGAACCCAACTATCTCTTAAGAAAGACAAATACATGGATTTAAGCCCTTCCCCTTTGTATATCAATGACGTCGCAATCCACCCACTTTTCCTTGTCTCATTTCATCTAGGTCAAACAAACCACTTAGCAACTTGTGGGAAATGGATTTTAATACTGCGTTGGAAAATACCGCCAATTTTTTCTTTAATCCTTATCGTATACACTATGTTGTTGCAGTTATATGTGTCGTTTATTTACTTGTGAAAGTAAGTGGACTGATATCTGAAAAACGTAAATGGACTCATGCTCTTGAACATTTTCCAGGACCACCGACACACTGGCTTTTCGGGCATGTTCATGAGGTGAGAATGATGAATGCTATATTTAATGCATTATGTCTAGTATAAACTATGCACGAATTATGCAAGATGCGTGATTTTCATTGTTTTACTGTACGATACATTTGTTTGTTTGAATTGTTTCTGTGCAAAAGTTGCAGTCAAAGGCGTTTACAACTGAGTAACTCTTCCACAAAAACCATTCAGTAAAACCCAAAATCCAATATGCGTTTCCATCCTTTTTATAGTTTCGTCAAGACGGAACCGACTTGTTCAGAGTTCTCAAATTCGGTGAACAGTATCCCTATGCGTTCCCTATGTGGTTCGGTCCTATCGCTGCGTTTTTGAATATCCACCACCCAGCATACGTGAAGACCATTCTCTCTTCAACAGGTTTCATGTTTACTTCGTTACTTACCAGTTTTCGTCATTTACTGACAACGAATTCCTGATTGCGTAATGTTAAATAATCACAACAGCTGTTGCCGCTACAGCTAACATAATCTTGAATCGTTTTGCTCTCTTACATCCCAGAGCCCAAGGATGATATCGCATATAGATTTCTGGTACCATGGATAGGTAAGATCACACATTCAGTATATAACATATGTGTTGGGCTATCACGTACTTAGCGGTTACGCTCCGCGTAATTTAGCACACGTGTAAAACCCTCGGTGGAAGATGCTCTTCTGACTTTCGCATCACGTTAAATGTATGCATCAACTTTATTTTTGTAGGGGAAGGACTGCTCGTAACAGATGGACAGAAATGGTTTCGTCACAGAAGACTTCTGACTCCGGGTTTCCATTACGATGTTTTAAAGCCCTATGTGAATCTAATTGCAGATTCAGTCAAAACAATGCTGGTATGTTTCTAAACAGAATCAGATGTCACTTTTCCTAGAATTTATCACATTTACCTGAAGTAAATAATTGTTTGTTATAAGTTGTGTTGTCATCGCACGCTGTGAAGGGCATATCTCTTGCTTTCTCTTGCAGAGCAAATGGGAAACTTACGCAAAAACAGAGCAATCTTTTGAACTGTTTGAGCATGTAAGCCTAATGACCTTGGACAGCATCATGAAATGTGCTTTCAGCTGCAACACTAACTGTCAGACAGAAGGGTCAGTTGATAGCAGTAGCATACTGAGTTGTGATGTTTAATACATAGTTGTGCTTTGTTTACGACAATTTAAATGTATTGCATTTTTCATTTCAGTGGAACCAACTCATACATAAAGGCAGTGTATGAACTCTGCAACCTGGTAAACTTAAGATTCCGGGTCTTTCCGTATCATAGCAACATTATTTTTCATCTCAGTCCTCATGGGTACAGATACAGGAAGGCCTGCAGGATCGCACACAGTCATACAGGTATCCTGCTTTTTCCCCAACTCTGTAATCAAAACATACACCAGTTTGTGTCAGGGTTCTCACCCTACTTTCAAAACTATTCTGGATCATGCAGATCTTGAGGGTTGCACTTAGTCAAACCAGTTTCACAAAGCAAGTTGAGTACTCTCATCAGCAGCACTTCTGCAGGTAGACTCCTGTAAACATGCAATTTTCCCATGATATAAACTGTCGAGCGGCTATTGAAATACATGGGCTAATAAAAGTTTACTTGTTTTTATACTAGAAATTGTATAGGCTCTCCCCCCTACCCCCCTTTTTCTCGCCCTTTTTCGACACCTTCTCTTGCTATCATTCCTCCTCTCTGTCCCCATCCCTCTTTCTGTTGATCATGGCGATTTAACAAATATTACCATGATTAAAATAACCTGGAGCCGAGTAATGAGCAGCTCATTTTCAGGCCGTCAGTGAAACTATGGTAGAGAAACAGTATTTGATCTCGTTCGGAGGCATAAAATGGATAGGAGTAGGTTACTGTTATTACTATTACTATTCCTTAAAAGGAAAAAGTTATGTAAAAATATTTAAATTGAGCTCTGATTAACGCTTTTTATATTCCAAGGAGTGTCTCCTCTCTCTAGGGAGAGGTATCTCCAGAAGGATAGCTGCACCCCCTGTTTCCAAATCAGATAAAATGCCAGATGCCCTGCTTTCCTACAGTTCAGCTCACCTTAGCCATCCCACAGTTCAGTTTAGCTTCAGTTGAGCTCCGATTGTGTCAGCCATCACGCGCTCCGGCCTATGCCGCCCTGCTCGCCTCTTTGGCGGATGCACTAAAAGACTCTGCCGGCACCATGTTACATTTTTTGTTTGTTCTTGTGTAGTTATCCTGTAACTGATTGAAACAACAGTCATTGTGTATGGACATTCATGCTCTGTCAACTGGGCTTCTGAAGCATTGCCCTCAAATTCTTCTTTTCGTTATAGAGGAAGTTATACGTAAAAGAAAAGAGGCCTTACAGAATGAGAAGGAACTGGATACGGTCCAGAAGAAGAGAAATCTGGATTTTCTGGACATCCTTCTTTTTGCTAGAGTATGCACTCATTCATCACTGAGAACATGTTTATAAAAGTATTGCTGTGTATTGGCTTATGTTGCATAGAGACCTAAATGTAGTTAACTAGCTCAGGATGGTTCTTGATTGCATGAAGTTATAATAAATCATTCAAGTGGAGGACTATGTCGTAACGTTTCATTTCAGGATGAACAGAAACAGGGGCTGTCGGATGAGGCCGTCAGGGCAGAGGTGGACACGTTTATGTTTGAGGGTCATGACACTACAGCCAGTGGCATCTCCTGGATTCTCTACAGTCTAGCCTGTAACCCAGAACACCAGCAAAAATGCAGAGAGGAGGTGTCGGAAGTTCTGGGAGGGAAAGACACTATGGAATGGTACTGTGAGAAATCACCATCTCTCTGCTCCATAGATCTGAGTAGAGTCGTGTTTTGTTGCTTCTCATGGAATGTTCAGTTTGATATGGCACTGTTTCAGTTTGACGTAGCACGCACAGCCAGAAGGCTTTTTTAGATACAATATTTAACATGACAAAAACAATAGAGATCTAACTGAAATGAAATAGAAATCCCTGTAGTGAAAGAATGAATATTTGTGAGGAACCGTTGTTTTCTTTCTCTCGTTTTTTTGAAAAAAAAAAAAAAAAAATTCATGTCTTTAAAGTGTCCTGGAAATGAAGCTTCACTCTTCTTCTTCTTTTCTCTCTCTCACTCTCTCTCTTTTTTTTTTGAAGGGAAGACCTCAGTAAAATTCCATACACAACCATGTGTATTAAAGAATCCCTGCGCCTTTATCCGCCGGTTCCAGGAATGTCACGGAAGATAACCAAACCTATGACCTTCTTTGACGGGAGGACAGTGCCTGCAGGTAAGTCAGACAGGCTTGACAAAAGGAGGTGACACTAACCTTTGCCCCCAGTGACAAGCGTTCAAACATTAACTCATACGTGTGTTTGCTTTTCAACTTGCAAATTTTCTTTTAGTTATTTCATGCAGCTAAAGTGGACATTTGTGAGACTTTCATTGCTGTGCTGTTGGTTTTGATGTTTTTATGTATTTGACTTCGTATACACATTGTTTTGTTCTTGAGTGTATTCTTTTTTTGCATGACTTTGTACTGTTACCTTGAGTAAACTGAAGTACATTTCATAAAAACTGAAGTTGGCATGGCAGTAAAGTGTTGATTGGTTGCAATGACAGTACATCAGTTTTCAAAATAATTCAACAGATCAGTATTCTACTGAAAACTGGATAACTGTAGCAAACAAGTTGCCATAACTTACGAGTAATTTTATAGGGGCACAGATAGGCATGCAGTTCTGATTTTTGCATGTTATCTGTCTGACCTAGAGATAGCTCTGCAAGACTTGCTCTTACAAATCTACTGTAAATTAAAGCTATTTTTGATATCATTCATGTGCATAAATGTTTTTGTACACAGTTGCATTACTTTATTTGTGGTTTTCTTTAGGTTGTCTTGTTGGGATCAGTGTTTTTGGAATTCACAGGAACGCTACTGTTTGGGAGAACCCTCATGTAAGCCTGCAACAACAGAAAAGTATCAAACTCAGAATGTCTCTGCATGAGTTACTCGGTCAATACTGAAGCTCAGCTGACAAATTATGTAGCACATAAACGTTGTATTATAGCGGCATTTTTTTTTTAAATGCTTAAATCTCAATACACGTACATTGACACACATGCAATGTGTTCAGCAGACAGATATCAAAACTGGCTCAGCAGCTCCTCCTACTTCAAAGAACTGAAGTGTTTTTGATTAAACGTTACTGCGTGTACACGACTGATAAGTAGTTTTGCTTTCTTTTCTTTTTTTTTTGTTAGGTTTTTGATCCACTGCGTTTTCTGCCAGAAAATACAGCCAAGAGATCACCCCATGCTTTTGTGCCTTTCTCTGCAGGACCACGGTTAGTATATATACTGAGGTTGCATGCCTCCCATTACTGTTTTAAGAGAGGTGGGCCTTGGCTCTCAAATTACAGTCACAAGAAAGAAGCTATTTATTTACCTGAATGGAATTTGGAACCTTTGTACTTTAAACCTGGTTTCAACCTGACATTTAAAAATACAGAGAATTGCTCCTTATTTTATTTTATTTTATTTTATTATTTTGAAGCACTTATTATGTCTAGTCGAAAATATATAAATTTAACTCAGATGAGAAGTTTCACCATTTTTCATACTGTTTAATCAACTGAAATATTTAAAGTAAGGCAAACATAAAAATCGATATGTTGAATTCTGAAATATTTCTGCAAAGAATTATAGGTTTTTAGATTAACAGTCACTCTCGCTGAACTGACTCTGCCGTCTTACACAGAACTCTTCAGTACAAAATGATTTATTCACTGAAAACAAGCATTTGAACCACAGATTTGCAGATTGAGCTAATCTGATTACATTTTCCACATGGAAATGCAGAAATGCATATGGTTTTTCTACAGCTCTAAAAGTTATGTCATCACTATTTCTCTTCGGATCATAGAAACTGCATTGGACAAAACTTTGCCATGAATGAGATGAAAGTGGCGGTCGCACTGACTCTAAAGAAATATCGGCTTATCAAGGACCCCGATCATACTCCAAAGATGATTCCACGACTAGTGCTCAGATCTCTCAATGGGATTAACATGAAGATCAAATTTGTTGAAGAGGAACTCTGTTAGTTAAGATTTTTTTTTTGTACTGATGGGGGTGTGATGATTAACACATGTAGAAATGAAACTGATCAAATTTAATGGATTATGTGTAGTTTGTAATTTGTGTTAATATAGGTTGTAGATTCTATTTGATTGTGGCTCAGAAAAAAAGAGGGAATTGTGACGCATCCATTTCAAAGAAACATTTCGAAGTGACGTACTTCTGTGGTTGTCACAGCTGTATCCACACATTTCTTTTTTTTTGCTTATGCTGCTGCGAACGCGAAAAAAATTGCGTACGTGCTAATTTGCACTGAGGGTTAAAAATATATTTTCTTAGCAATTTTTTTGTAAATTCTGCTCAGATGTAGCAAGATCTGAATAGGCCCATCAGGGAAGAAGCATAAAGATATCGACATTAATTTCATTTACTGTCAGGACACTGCTTGGTTCAAATGCCACTGTTGAAAATAAATGGAGGAAATAGAATTGGACACAGACTGCTGTTTTTTTTTTTTTTTTCTGCAACTCTTATGAAATCCTGGACCGCATTCATTAGCAGGCCTAAAGACAAGTACAATGCAGGCTACTCGCCAAAGGATTCAGTATAAAAACTTTCATTTATTCATTCAAAGAAGGGTCAAATGTTTCTGGAAGTTGTCTATTAATGTGATTCTGGTTGGTGATGCCGTATGAAAACATTGGAGCTAACTGTCCAAACAGAATCCCATTTGTTGACACCCTGGTCTTTTTTTTTTTTTTTTTTTTTTTTTAAATGGATAGAACAACCAGTCCTGGACTCATTTGTATTCTGAATGCAACGTGCGGTCTCAATCCAGGACCAGACTTAATACCATCTGGAAAAGTAACCCATAGAGAAATTTGCAACTGCAAGGATGAAAATTAAAACAATTCAGTCAAGAAGATAAGCTAAATTTAATTTCACTTGAAAGAAAACAGCCTGATGCAGGCTAGGAAGCACAAAACCAGGTAAACAACTAGCCAAGAGAAGAGAAAATGGGCAAAACGGAGAAACCGGTATAAAGTTGGATGATAGGACGCAAGAAACCGGTATAAAGTTAGATGATAGGACGCAGAAGCGGAACATTGCTTGATGAAGTGAGCGACTCTAGATCCATATTAATATTTTCAGTCAACTTTAATGACTTGTTTTGTATTGATCTTTACTGTAGGATCATCACAAATCTGTTATATGTGCCTTCATCTCAGGTGGTCCTTTTGTTGACAATGTTCACAATTTTTCTTGTTTTTTTTTTTTTTTTAAGCCGACTTTGCCTTTAACAAATGTTCTAGCCGCCAGCAAGTTCAGCTGTTCTGGTCACTGGTGTCCAAAAAAACCCCCAAAAAACCTCACTTCTCTAAGCCCTCACTAGCCACAAGCGTAGATCATCCAGTATTACTTTGCTTAAACAAATAACAGAGATTCCATGCCTGCAAGTGATATTACCTTTACCATTGAGTCTTTTCCAGTGGCTCCCGCATGTGTTTGTGCACACTGCCATTCAGTGGCCGCGTTTATAGAGCAGCCCACAGACACCTGTCTCACCCCCTCTCATTTATTCTGACAGACATTAACCTCTCACTACCTGTCACATGAGGACAGAGTCTGCCTCTCTGAGTTCTGGTTCCTCTCAAGGTTGCTTTTAATCTTAAGTTTTTATTTCTTAATGTTGCCTTAGCCTTGCACACTCTCTGTCACAAGCCTTGCGTCCTGTAAAGCTGATTTGTAACATTCTCTATTGAAAACAGACGCTATACGAATTGAACTGAAGGCAAAATAATATGAAAACAACTAAAATAATAATAATAATAATAATAAAAAAAAACACCACTGATCAATTATATCACACAACCTTTATGAAACTAAACAAAAAATATACATGTCAGTGAGTAAAAAAACAAAAAACAAACAAAAAAAAAAAAACAACAGAAACTGGAGTATGACAGACTTAATAAAAAAACAGGAGGGAGAGGGAGGGGCAGGAAGAACGCATTGATGGATGTGTAATATCAAATTTACAGTGAGACCTGGTCAGGAATGATTGAGTTGAGTTGATCCCATGAGCATCCATAGATTTGCATCACGCTATTCCTGTAACTCCCCTATTAAACATACATGGAGCTTCCATGCAGCCAGTAGAAGACTGCTGCATCTGCATGACTAACTGGGTTGTTTTAGCAAATGGGGTTGAAATTTCACTCAAACTGCAGTATTTTTGATAAGCGGTGCATTTCTCCATAACTCGTTTTCAGAGAAAACGGGTTCCCTTATTATAAAAATGAAAGAAAACCACCGAGTCCTGACGGCCTCAACGACAGATTTAAAAGGCGTTCCTTACTCACGGAATGCATTATCTTTTCAACGACTCGTACTCAAAAAAACACAATACAAAGACAAAAGATGACATTAACAAAAGTTCTGTGCCCTTAAGTCTTATGTCCCGCCCTCTGCTCAGTTCTTACTGGGCTAAATCAGCAGAGAGGGCGTGGGCTTCCTGCCAGGCCACGCCTCCTTGGCATATTTTTTCTTGCGGGGCTCATTCAGGCCCTCCGAGACATAGGGCCCAGTGACAGGTACGGGGTTGAGGGTGACAGGGAGCTGCGGAGCCTCTGGGGCCAGGTCCACCTCCGGGGCTGGGTTAGGCAGAGGCAGAGGCAGTCCTCCCAGGATGGCGCTTCCGCTGGAAGTCCCCGTCGGATGGGCCTCGTGACTAGTGGGAGGCAAGTCCCCGTACAGACCGCCTCGCATGTGGAAACCGTGCATGTGTCTTCCGCTGCTGTCCTCTATACCCAACACGTTATGGCCCTCCATTTTCTTTTTCTGTCAGGGCAAAGCAGACAGAAACAAAAAAAAAAAAAAAGGAAAAAAAAAAAAAAGAAAGAAAGATACGTTCAAAGAACCAGAAACAATCAAATGACCATATTTTCATTCACACCAACCTCAGTAATGAATTGTGACAACAGTGACATCTAGGCACTCCATAGACTGTTTTAAAAATGACAGTGAGCAGACATATTGCCCTTTGATTATAATATGCGTGCTTTGGGTCGTACATCTAAGGTAACTGTGCCCATTTCAGACATAGATAAAATGATACAAAAAATTATGGATCCATTTTTAAATACTTGTATTTAAGTGTTATGAAAAATAAAACATTATTACACTCTATGGTTTCCATCAATGACAGATTTCCTTATGAGCTTTAGGTGAGATATATACATTACATTACCCATTTGAATGAAATTTTGTGTGTGTATGTTTATGTGTGTGTGTGTGTGTGTGTGTGTTGAAATCCATGCAGGCTACCTTCATTGGGACAACAGCAGTCTGCACCAAATTTCTGAAGCGTCCTACAGAGGGGTCAACATCCTCTAGACAATTTTTTTTTTAAAAAAAAGAGGAACATACAAAAGTTGACATATGGTTCACACAGAGACGTTGCAAGAAAGGCCAACCACAAACTGCACACTTATGCATTGCATAAGCTCCAAAATTCAAGTCAAGTTTTGTCTTTTAACTCACATCAAAATGCACCTTTGTCTGAACTGGAGAGAACATTAACAGGATGACAGTACAGACTTGTACAGCAAACTGTAATGTTTTTGTTAATAATTTAGTAAGATCAAAATAAACTACTAAAAGGTATGAGTCAAAGTTAAAGATTAACCTAAGTCAGTTACATGATCCTCAAAAGCAGAAGTACATCAGGAAACTCATCAAGCATCTGAAGTTAGTGTTTAGGACCATATGAGGAGGCCAAAACACAGTGACGTCTTACCTGGGTTGATGATCTCCTCCTCTTCACTGAAAGTAACCCTTGAGCTCCTCCTTTTCCTCTTGGGCCTCTGGATGTCCAGATTACCCTCCTCTATGGTCAGGGTGGAGATTCGCTTGTTGTGAGCGGTATTAAATTCGGTCAGGTTCTGTCACAAGCCAAGGAGAAAAGGGTAAACCGAGAACATGCAAAACTTAAGACACTGTGCATTACTCAAATTAGACGGCCGCCATATGGTAGAACGTGTGCTGGGGGATGCGTAATTAGGCTTAAATACAGACCTCCAGTTCTGTCTCCTCCTCGGGTAATCCTAGCAGTCCTTTCAGTTCCTCGTCCTCTCCGGTTTTGCTGTCCCCCGTGGCCACGCCAGGCTGGGTCTGAGGTTTCTCCCGGATCGTGTACACTCGAGTGGACGCCCCGAATGACACAGTGGAGTCGATGGGAACTTGTTGGGGCTTGTGAGGTTCTAAGCGGATATGTCCGAGAAACGTGCCATGTGCTGAAGGGGAGACAAATATCACACTCCTTTCCATTACCATCCTATTTCACTGCGCCTTAAGAGAATCCGTACATGGTTCCCACACTTACTGCTGTTGAGATCGATGAGAAAAAGCCTCTTGAGGTGCTTGTGGTAGACGAGGGCGGCGTGGACGCGAGAACATGACTGGTGGTCGATGGTAAAATCACAGATGTCGGGATTCCTCCCAAACAAGTAATACTTCTTCTCATCGATGATCAGTTTCTATGCAGAAATGTAGATTGATTTAACAAAAAGGCTGATGCTACTTGTGAGCTCTCCGTTGATTTTGACCATTCAAAGATTCAAACGTTTGTACACTGGGCTTGATAGAAAAAAAAAAAAAACTCTGCCAATAATGCAATCAATAAATATTGTGGACAATCAATAGTAAAAAGTCAACAAGTAAACAAGCTGAAGTAAAATATCCTGCATGTCACAGAGAGCAGCACCAAAACATTCACCCAAATTTCAGTTAAATGCTTGAATGATAACATAAGTCACCAAACACACACACACACACACACACACATATATATATATATGCATATATATGAGGTCAGCCAATGCAGTTCTTGATTATGTAAATAAATTAATACTCACACAGTCATATACATACATATATGCACACATATTAACTCTATAAATATGGTATATCTAAATTATGTAGACATATTTTAATCACATAATCAAGAACTGAATTGGCTGACCTCATACCACAAAAAAATAACAGTTCTACATATATACCTCCTACCATACACAAATACCAATCACACATACATCAGTTCAAGTGCTGTGTGATGTGAAATAGGTTGCTGTGACCTTGAGTAATAACACATGAGAGATAATCTGCACACTCAGAGCTTAAATCTCAAGGGCTTATATTTCTCTTGCACCTTTATTGACCCGACAGCCACTGGAGACACAGACACCAGTTCAGAAGAAGAACTGGGCTGAAGACAGTCTGGTTAGTATCTGGTGCACTAAATAACAGGTGCTGACTAGCCTGTGTTTTAATACCTGGGCTATAGACTGCATTGTGCTGTAACGAAAAGGCCGTACAGGCATCATCAGTTACCTCCATATCAATTATACTTGCATTCTCTTGAAATCCAATTTCATTAGTACATTTCTGAGTAAATATGCATGCCATTCCATAGAAGCTATGAAGTTAATCAAAATTTCTATGTTACACTAATCTGCATCAGTTCAGAATGGGTTGTTTTTGCCTCAGCTTTATTGACAATGTGAACGTACCTCCACCAGTTTGTCTCCTTTCACCACGTCCAAATGCAGTCCTGGAGGAGGCTTCCCTGCCCTACAATACACGACACTTCCATAAACGCCTTCATATATACGTTTTATGTATTTACACCAGATAATGCAGACATTCAGCTGCTTGGCTCAAATAAAAACTGTATAACAAATGATAATTGAGAATATTGAGTGGCAAACTCTATAGATGCAGCCTAAACTTAATCCCTAATAAATAACTCGCATAGGTTACACACGTAATACTAACCAATCACAGCTAGCTAACTTTTAGCTGCTATCTGCTATACATCTGTAGTTTGATCCTGTTATTTCGCCAACATGCAAAATTAAGTTGAGGCATGTAGCATGAAAGACAATTTTGAGTGGCAGAGTTTACTATCCTTTGATTTCTGACAGAAGGAGTTTTGTGGTGAATACCTAAGCCAATCAGCTTTAATGCTAGCTGACTTGGTTAGCAAAGGGCTTGTTTAGCTGCAAGCTAACAAACCTGGTAATGGCAATATAGAAAAGTAACGCGATATATTAAAGTAATGCACTGCTCGGTTTACTGTTAACGTCGTGCTATTTTGTATTCTATTCTCAAACATAATACTGCAGAGTGATCCAATACTTACCAAGTAGGACATTCAAAATTTGAAACAATTGCAGTTGTGTTTTTTGCCATCCTGCCACATTCTTCATTCATATAGCCTCACAGAACTCTGGGAAATATCGAGCCTCGTGGTTTTGTGGGTATTGTAGTGTCGCGAATTTAGCAACACGAAGCCGTTTATTCGGAAGACAAATCATCCGAAAGACTAATGTTACAAAAATGATACATTAAAACTGGAATATATGGAATGGGAGATTTTAACATATGTGAGAGTGTAATTTATCATTATTGAGAAGAATCCGGAAAAGTAGCGCACTCCACGTGTGTTTAGCCATTCTGAGAAAAAAGTATGTTATAGGCTACTTGTTTCAGATTCTTTCACTCCAGTTTAGCAATGTACACAAATAAGATGTTGCTTGTTTCTGTTTGCTTTGTTTTAATTAAGCAGCCGATACAGAGATGACTGTGTAGTTTGGAGACATTTTGTTCTTCCGTTTTTGTGGGGGAACCTTGATATAATTCTTCATATTTATGTAGGCTATTTCTCAGTGCGAGAAAGAAGGATTTCTCTAGAGGCTTATTCTCTGAAAAAAAAACCAAAAAAAAAAACGCTCTCCGCCCAGTAGCAAACTTTACAGAAGTAGCCTACGTTCATCTTAACAGGGAATGACTGATAAACAATCATTTATGCTTGCGAAACTCAAAAATTCTGTACACACAAATATAGTTACAAGAAATCATATTAAAATATCTTGGGATATGAGTGTGTGTATAGGCTATATGTATAAAATTTATAGTATAGGCCTACACTTGCGTATATTTCAGAACAGATCTGATTTGGTCCCTTTTTGACAATTTTATAATACAAATAGCTACATCAAATGTGCCCTCTGCTGTAATCATAAAAATAAACCACACTTTCAATACATTCACAAATCATTCTAATATTGTCACTGGAAAGTGGAATGGGGGTCAGTTATTAAAGAAAAGACTGAAGAGGCAAGAAAATAATCTATTTCACAACTTACTGACATATTTATTTTTCTCACTTTTATTTGCAGCAATTTAAAAACCGCTCAAAACCGCTGTTTACCGCTAAAATTTTAGATAGTAGGCTGTGATAAAAATTGAAGAGGTGTAAAGGTCTGGTGTCAGACTATAAAAGCATGAAAGCGAGGACACTTACACTACGCCCTTTGTTGAGTAAACGAAAAGTTTTGGTACAGATGTCAGCATTTATGTGCTCAGTCTAAAAAATTAATGCGAGCTGTTCTGTTGCAGAATCATTGAAATCATTGTTGTCGGGCCGAACATTGCTTGCTAAAGATCTGATTGTAAAACCACATGTCTGTCTAGATAGATAGATAGATAGATAGATAGATAGATAGGTAGTGTGTTAAAACTGCCTTATTAGTAGAACGGTGGAAGGGGTTTGTTATTTAAATGTTGAGGGTGTGTAACGCAAATCGCTCATTTGTCCTTGATTTAATATATTTAAATAAATAGCATCTAAACTAAACGGAACCTTCGAGGACAAGGAACTTCTTATATTAGAGAGACAGTTACACATGAGTGTCTCTTACTTAGTTCATCACGACAGAAAACAGAAACCAGTCTTCCTGCTAATACACAAATCATGAGAAAAGGGGAACTATCTCCTTCTGTGTTCGTATAAACGTGACAAATGAATTATTTCAGGGAAACCCGGCGTCTTTGGAGATTTCTCAGAGTATCTTGCAAGAATAATCATCCGGCTCAATGTCTTTTGAAGTATGTCAGATGACATATACACTGTACAAACCATCATCCCCATTCAAGACACCGTTAATAAGATGACGTAAATGCTCTGCTATGGATGTGAGGGAAGACTAAGACTGACACTTTGTCGCCAACTGTAATACAGTTATGCTTTTGTTGGACACATCTATTGATATTTTAACACACTGATTACCAGTATGGGCGATGTGGGCAGCTTGCCGGGGGCGCACAAAAAAAAATAGGAATGGTGACATTTGCACGATTGGTTTTCTATGGCTCATTTGCACGTCACGTCGATGATATCATATCACCGTGCGAGTCAGTTAACCTTGCCGGAGTGGGTGCCCTAATTCTGAGCTAGGCAGGCTACTGCCTAGGAAGGTCGCCCACTTAGAAGTACGACATCGGGAGGGATTGGGGCGGGGGTAGGTTGACCTTAGGCCTAACCACTGGAGGCCTGAGGTAGGGGAAGCGGGGGAATCTATAGCGCACCTCTAACTTTGTACAGTACTAATGCAATTAGTAAAATCACTCACACTACGAAATGCTACTAAATAAATTCATAATACTGTGAATATATAGTTTCACACACATATATTGTTGCGCGAAAAGGGTTGTGCGAAATCGTTCAGAATAATATAAAACCAGTCTGCACACCATCAAGGTGAATTGGTTTAGTCTTGACTCTTGGTTTACAGCGTTGGGGCATGGGTAATGTATTGATGCTCGAATGCCAAATCAACACAAATGAGAAAAGGTCTAAGTCATCAGGTGCCCTGTTTAGGAAAAGAGGAAAGAAGAAGAGGAGAAACGCGCAAAGGACAAAGGTATGCAGCTTTGCCATCTCTCTATGAGTAGGCTATCATAATATGCATGTAATGAATAGGCTAGTGTAACAGTTGTGTTTGTTAGACTATGTTGCTTACTATACTATTAGGCATAGGGTGACAATATTTCGTTTTCTGTCCAACTAGCCTACGTGACATTCGGTATAATTTCACACATTGAGGTCCTGAGCTCAGTGAGGGGAATTCCCAGTGCTGTAGGCTAACTTAGAAGACGTCTATATTATTTTGATATTTTGTATCTTTTGTGGTATACTGAGTCTTCTGTTGTATCCTGTGCCTTGAATTAGCAAGGGTGGTTGTATGGTTCATTTGGTTTCTATTCTGAGAGTTCGATAAATTGCGCATAATGACACGTAGGCCAACATTCAATTGTGCAATAAATGTATTTAGGGTCCACCTTGTCACAGGGACGCCTTAGTGGCCTTGCTGTCATCAGTATTAACTACATGGTTAATTGCTGGGCAGATTTCTTATGATGATGTGATTGATGACTTTGCATCAAGGCAAGAAAGGTCAGGATTTAGATGGTACTTGTGGCATTTAGTTTGTGTGTTTCTTGTTTGAAGTGCAATAGTGTAATAATCAGGTTCTCTTCTTTATGAGTGTGTTGAAGGATGAGATAGCCAAGGGTTGCCATACAAGCTAGAACTGCCACTACTGATGACCACGTCTGCATTTTATGCGCTTACTGAAGCGAGGGAGAAATGTTACTTCCTCTTAAGGAACGTCACCACACGACCCACACAGCTCCCGCAGTGGGAGCTCTATCCGCAGCAGAGATACGACCAGTTCATTTAAAAGAGTTTTAGGGATGGCCGACACGGATATTGCGTTGTCCATGCGGGACTACATCAGATCTTTGGATCACAATTCTCTACCACGGATCCTACAGGTCTGCTCGGGTGTTTATTTTCAAGGTATGAGAGAGCTGATATCTTATGTTTCCATCTATATAAGAGAAAGTAGTCTGCCAGGAATCACTAATTGTGATTAAACCAGCAACGTTGATTCCTAAAAAACATTGTAAGGTTTTCTTTATCTTAATTCAATGGGTCGGTGATTTAGCGACACATAAAGAATACTACGATTACTGCCATAAACACATCTATCTGCGCCCGGCAGCAAAATGAAACAAACAATAATTAGAACCAAAAGCGTAAACGTGTAGACTATAGTGTGTATAGTCACAGTTATTCTCATAACTTAACAGTGAGAAGAAACAATTGTGAATAAAACATCGAATTAAATGTAGATTGTAGGCTGTATGTCGTTACCTTCCTTTGGGTAAAATATACATTCTCGCGTTACATTTCCATTCTCTTTTTAGCTTTTCTCTGAATCACGTTTCCTGTGCTTACGAGCGTGAATGACTATTTCAAAAGCAAATAAAGAAGTTGTTCAGAATGTTTAACTGTCTGAAACTGAACTGAAATTTGGCCAACTGCAAAGAGGAAAAGTTTCGTTTTTTCCCCAGGTCATTCTGTTTTGTTCTCGTTTAGATGAGTAGAAAGGATGTTTTTCTATCTTCTGGAACTCAAAAATAAGGATATATCGACTGGTAAAGCAAAGCAGAATTTCGTAAAAAGCCCAATATTTTTTTTTTTTTTTTAAATGTCACGCTTCAGAAAACTGTGATAGAAATAGATAGTTATTACTTTATACTGATGAATACCGAAATATTCTACCACAGTAGAATGCATACAGAGAGATCTTAAACTGCTGATTTGCGAGAACACAGAATTTCGGTGTCATGACAGTCCGTTGTGTTCCAAATGTTTATCACGGACCCCATCGCTAAACGTGATCCTTCTGTTCCACTCTTCGGAACCAGGTGGTTTTGACTCTTTTAAAATGGGAGAGCGATCCATTAGCTATATCATGGGCCTACCACACCCTGTAACCTATAGCATGTCTCGGACAAAACAGGGGGGGAAACAATATGAACAGTTCTGTTGGTAACAACATGTTAACCAATTTGCTACATTTGTAGCTCATTTGGATATGCATAGTACTTTCTATAGTGTTTACAATTCTCTAACTGCTGCTCCAGTGAGACTATGCAGTTCCATAGCCCGCTATTCCTCTTCTAAGGTGTGCCAGCCTATCACCGGCCATGCTCTTCTCACCGTTAGGATCTCTCTCTCTGTCTCTCCCTCTCTCTCTCTCTCTCTCTCTCTCTCTCTCTCTCTCCCCTTGTCTGTCTGTCTGTCTGTCTCTCTGTCTCTCTCTCTCTCTCTCTCAGTATTCATTATACGCTACATTGCCATATTTCCGAGGTATTAAAAAGCACTTCATTATTCACTTCACTGATTTGTATGCCTCGTTTAATTTTTGAAGAAGCAGATCGAAACTAAAATGGCCTGTTCAGATTCAAATAAAATACTCTGGATCTCAAGCAGGCTGTGAAATTGCCCACCTCAGACCCAAATAATCACAGTTCAACCGGTACTAAAAGTCAGGGATAAACGCATATAACGTATATACCGAAGTTTGTTTCCAAACTGTCCACAGCCATGCCCCAACATGAAAGCGGCAACTGTAGAGTCGTCAGACCAACGCTTCCTTTTGCTTCAGCTTGTCCCTCCTAAACAAACAACCGTAAATAGCCTACATAGTCTTGCTTTACATATCACGGTTGCTATTCATGTCCTGTTTCTATTAGGTATGATACAACTGTATCCAGCTTCGCGAGATTAACAAGCACTCAAGGTTAAAAGAAAGAAAAAAAATCCTATAATATCAGATTTTAGCAACGGACTAGGCGTTGTTGGCATTGTTGTCATAACTGTCATTACATGTCTTACTGTTGTTTTGTCTTGGCTTGCTGGTTTTTGTAAGAGCGATGTCACATATTTCAGACACTGTAGGGTCCAGACCTGAATTAAGAAATAATAGAAGTAAACAAAGTAAACTAATGTCAAAATTAACAGAAGTCATTTCAACTCAAAAATACCATAAGCCTACAAAGGAAAGACTGTTAAAAATGAATGCTGAATAATGGTTACATTTCCTTTTATTGTCCTTGTGAAAAAAATTTCACAGCGCTGCTGGGGAAGAACGGGGCAGATTGTAATTTTACTCTAGCGTATCTCTCGGCATCAGCGCAGTTTACAAAACTCATCACATTGTGACATTCGCAGGACGACTGGATGACCCAAGTGTTTTGGTTTTAATGTGTTTAAACAAAAATGGGGACATTTTCTTGGGTGTTCAGCATTTTTTCTTTGGGCTGGTGATACCGAAGTTGTTTTAAATGCGTAACATCGGATAAATCTGTGTGGTTTAAAATATTTAAACATAATTTCCATGAGGAAAAGCTGCACCATGTACCACAACATAAAAACTTTATCTTTGACACCTAGACCACAGGTCAGTGAGAGAATCCCAGGTGACCACCTGCATTAAGTGACTAATCTACTGACAGGAATGTAACCTTGAAATAAAGCTGTTCTTTGCCTATTTTCTATAAAACCGCATACGTTATGTAGAGGTTCAACATAAAGAGGAAAAAATGCAAACATGCAAAATCATCCTGGAAACAGAAATGTTCCATTTCTCTCAAAGATTGTGTTACTTCCCATTAACTGACAATATAAATATGCTCAAGTTTACAGACTTTGTCATTTTCACATCATTACACAGTTGCCAATAGTTTGGCTGCAATCAGGCAGTGTGCCAGCAGTCCCCAGTCTCCCCTTAATACATTCGATACTACAGGTATTTTCTAACCTATGGCTAATGGAAAATAGGACATATATAAACAATTCTGTCTCATGTAGAACAAGTTAATAATGTCTGTGCCTGTGTGTGATGTATATTCTTCACAATGCTTGTGCACTTTTACATGCTAACATGTGGTACATTATGGTTACAGGGTCTATTTATGAGATTTCGGGATGTGAGGTGTGCCTTTCAACAGGGGACTTCGTGAAGATAATTGGTTTAGAGCTCCTGTCTGTCAGCTGTGAGGACATCAGCACTAATACCACATTTGAATTGCCTCTTAACCATTCAGGTGAACCTTGCTATTTTTGCAGTTAACTGAATGTCTAAAATGGTACTCGTTATCATAATACTTCTGATCAACTTCATTTTTAAAGAAAATCTCATTCAAACTGACAACTGATACATATTCATAACTAAACCTTAGGTTCACACAAGTATTGATGTATTTACAGTGTATCTAATCTAGAGCTGTCTGGTCTCAGTAGTTTTCACTCTGACTTCCGGGGGTTATCCTTCTCTGAAGGTGAACTGGTTGTGTTGAAGAGCAAGTTAGCAAAACAAATTTGACTTTAGATGTTTACAGACTGTCTTCACGATTACTTTAATAAGGCTGACTATGGCTCAAGTTTGCCATGCAAATAAATTTGTGTAAATATATCTCTCCCCAATACAGTATCACTGAATGCACATGTTCCGCATTAATCTGCATCTTTAATTGAGATTAATTACATGTTAATCAGTGAACTAAACAGCATATGTTTTACAACATTTGCCTTCCAGGTTTATTCAAGCTAATTCCAGATGATGTACCCTATAATACAATTGAAGAAATTGTGGGTTTAACACCTGTTGGAGTGGACTCATTCGGCTCCTTCAGTTTCACCAGTATAAACGATCTGACTTTCGATAACTTAACTTGGGCAGCTGGGAGGCCTATTACACTTTTATCAGTAGAGGAAACTGAAACAGGAGAAAGACAAGCTCGTTGCCAACTGACGGGCCAACATGGTGCTCCTGCTGAAGTTCGCATCCCTCTGTTGCACCACGGAGAGTTCTATGAGTGTGAGAGTGAATACGGCTACACTCTACAGGAAATCCTCTCTTCACCAAGGCTCAGCGCGCGACGCTTCCGCAAAAAGTTGTCTACAAAATGTGGTGGACCACTGGTCTTCGCCCCAGTGTATCAAATCCAGGCCATCATGCATAGTGAGTATTCACTCTGAACTGCACCCATTCTGAAGCACCTCAGAATTAATCTGTACAGAGAGAGGCTCTCATCTTTTTCAATCCTTTCCTTTCTCCTGTTCCTAGTGAGGAAGAACATAGTTAAGTTCCCCTCCAGTTTGGAAGTAGATGTGACTGATGTGACAGAGGAATCCCAACACCTGACGTTTGTCACTCCGCTGACGTTGGCCGAGGTGGTGGCTCAGCCAGCAGATGCCTTTCCCACGATGGCAGAGATTCTGGAGGGTCCTGAGGCCAAGTGTTTCTTCAGTTGCAGCTGGTTTTCACAATTGCAAAAGGGCTGTCGTTTAGTGTTGCATAAGGCAGGGGAGTCGACCTTTGTGCTTGTCACCACCTTGAAAGGGAGGAAAGCCCAGCAGTATTTCCTCGTATCCAAAAATTACGGCGGGCGCTTGCGGAGGAGGCCGAGGGAGTTTAGCTCAGCGTATGAACTTTACTTGGCATTCATGCGTCATCCAGGCCTGCGGGTGAACGTGACACAGCATTGTGAAGCGATTGATGAAGAAGGCATACCGGCACTCAGTGTTGGTGAGCAGCTTGAAGTGATGCATCTCAAGAAAATGGAGTTATCTGGTGACAGCAAAAAGGAGGGACAAACGGTGGAAGTCCTCGTCTGCAAGCGCGTTACTGAAGACGACGATGATGACGACGATGACGATGACAATGACGATGTAGAAGAGGCACAGGAGGAAGAGAGTGAAGAGGTCTGCTTACCTTTGTTTATGGGGGCCCATTTTGTAGAGAAGCTTTCCGACAAAAAGAAATATCGTATGACAGACTTAATCCAGAGCCACTCCTTACCCTTGGATGTTAAAGTGGTGACAAGAGATGGAGATATTGAAAAAGATGCCCTGGTGGCACTCCCGGCCCTTAAGTTAGAGGAGACAGTAGCAGAGCCCATGGTACTGGCCAGTTTGCCTGATAAACCAGGGCAGTGCTTTGAGATGCCAGTCAAGTGGCTGCAAATGTCCGTCTCGTTAACGTCGGATCCTTTACCCTGGCAAGGAAGCAAGCCGCCAAAGCTTCAACTGCAGGCCGTCACCGAAGTAACAGATCATTTCTACTTTGAATTTCACAAGCTCTCATGCACAAACGATGCTCCTCCACCCCGGCCACCCAAGAGGAGCACGTCTGTGCAAAAACCACAGAAACAGTCCAAAGCAGAAAGCCTTTCAGTCTCCACAAATCAGCTGAAAGGCCTGACACTAGATGAGAAGCCCAAGAGGCCCAAGAAAAACCCTGCACCACCTCCATTACCACCATATAATGTAAACATTTTTTTATATTTTTTATGATCCTTAAAGCTCTTTAAAATTACCCTTTAAACATATCTCTCATTTAGCTACACTCAATACTGTAGAGAAGGTACTTTTTTTTTTTTACGCTTCAACGGTTAAAACATTATGATATCAGTTTCTGTAGTTACTAGACCACTTATGTGTACAACACCCGTACTGAAATGTGCCTCTCCTCTTTTCTTTCCCCAAAAGTGTTAAAAAAAAAAAATAACAATATTCATAACACATTTTGCCGTTTTCATTACTAGGATTTCACCGAGAAGCCACCTCCTCTGCTTCCTAGAAAGCACCACTCAGCATCAGACAGTACTGCAAAGAGCAACACCTACGTGCAGACCCCACGAAGGCAAGAGAAAAAAGGTTTGTAACCCCTCTTGGACATGGCACGACTAAAACACCACAAAACACAAAACATTAAGTTTTATTACGCCCACAACTCATTTTGTCAACCTTTTTTTAGCTACCAAGGAGCCAAAAACGCGGCACGTAAACCAAATGACTATGGGAAACAGGATTCGTATTGCTACCATGTGCAGGATTATTACCAGTTCCCTTTGTAACTAATTCAAATTTGTTTTGTTGTTCCTCATACAGAAATACAAAGCTCAGATAGTGAGCATGATTACGAGTCTTTGGATGAATCGGTGAAAAATGCTCATGAGAACATCATGTTCTACTGAGGACAGAAGCCGTAACACCTTCATGAAGACACGGACAATTTCTTCCTTTCACACAAGCAGTTTTATATTGTGCAATAAAGACAATAGGTCTGATAGTCAATGATAATTTAAACGCTTATTTTATTCCTCCAAGTATTGCTCAGGGATCATTTAGAAGTCACACACCAAGAACAGAGCGGATGAAATTTCACCAAGAGCTTAACCTGACTTTATTTTTATTATTACAATGGTCACTGAGAGAAACAAGAACAAACAATTAAATGCTTATTGCAGCCATACAGAGCTGGACAGTGACATGACCTTTGATAAAAGAAGAATTGTTTTTCTTGTAAATGACATGCTATGTTCGCAAAGTGTTTTTATACAGAGAAACTATTTTAATAAGAAGAATACAAATACATTGACGGACAAAAAAAACAGCAAGATCATATCGAATGTTTGTGGTATAAAAATGCCCCATCATCAATATTTGCTGTTCCTCACATACTTTTGTAATCAACACAGTGACGTGTTTAAACAACGGGTACTTTTAAACGATGAGTATAACGCATCTGGTCTAGCAGAATCAATATGAAAAGTAACATGGGAAGTGTGACGTTTGGCTGGACAAAATAAACCTGGGCTTTGCTTAACATGATACGTCAGAGCACTAGCAAATTCTCTTGGGCTGACTTCTCTGTAACTTCTCATGGGGTTCTTACAGTTCAGTGGCAGACTCTTAGGATAACAGACAGGTGCCCTGTAAGGATGCGACAGAATACGGAGGCTTTAGCCCCCAAACACAACGAAAACACATCTGATTCAATTAAGCACGGTTCTGAAGAGCATCTGACTGGTACCATCGTACATGAGATATAAGGCCTGGTGCAAAACCCTGGAGCAGCGTGACCTTCTCCCGAACAAAGGGCAATAAGAGTTCTGTCAGAATGCTACGTGCCCCTTGGACTACATGTCATCCTAGATGTCATTGTCTGTTGATCTGAAGTGGTCTTCATCGATGGTGGAGAATATGTGTCCTTCGTTACTCAGGAAATCCACAACTTGCCTAAGAGACAAAGGGGAGTGAGACTGTGCTACTAATGAAGAACCGTATCCAAACAGGTTAAATATCAATGCAAATAGGCTGAATGCTCTGCACTATTTGACCTTCTAAAAAACATAGGGAGGTCTGACTGTTCTTTAACAAGCCAAGGCAGCTTTGCAAAATAACAACAAGATTTATGGTTATAACTTCGCTGAAGCGGCTTCAAGCAAGACCACGCGCAGCGGAAATGCAAAAAACCAAACTTGTTAAAATAAGTTTGCATACACGCGCACAGTTCAAGTGGTCTGATGGGAATGCACGTGGTAGTTTCAGATAAGTGGTTTCTACATGTTAATTTCATATCTATATGTACCCCACATTAGTGTGATAGCATAGAGGACAAAAGAACTTTCACAAAGGAACAAAAGAACTTTACAATTCAAAATGTCTTCCCAGCTGGTCTAAGACCTAAAACAAGAAAACCAGTAGTTGTCTTCTGTCCACCACATTTCTCACTAAAGTTTTCTCAGAACTAACCCCATGTTTAATCAACATGCCTCTAGTATGGTTCCTCAAAGAAAAGAGGAACTCTTGTAAATGGATTTATTTGGTTATGCCTAGCTGTCAGTATATGCTTAGCAACACTGGACCCACCCAGTGAGATTATACTGAAAGTGTAAACAGGCAGGTTGTCTTAGTAATTTAAAAAAAAAAGCATGAAGCTATGTTAATGAAAGAGTTATACCTCTTTTTCTGTAAATGAGTTGATGGTTTGTCGAGCTAAATACAGTCAATATTTACCAGTTCTGGGCTAGGGGTCACACCTCTCTGAAAGGCTCAAGTTTCCAGTCTGGCACAATGTCCCGCCCCCAGCATTTTCATTACAATGCACTTTCATTAAACATTTTTACTCAAAGGATAACCCCAAACATCCGTTGTAGGTCTCCTTGGTTATTAATTATTGGGCCTGAAATAAAACCACATCTTATATATAACTATAAACCACAGTATGCTGCAGTTAGTAGCAATAGTTACCATAAAATGAGTTTTGGTTATGATAATGTGTGTAAATTTGACAGAAAAAAAAAATTCACTAATCAGTCTGAAAACTCCAGAACTTCCAATTATGTTGGTATCAAATGAGGGAGAAAATGCCGTCTTTTTTTTTTATAAACAGTAAAAAGATGAAGAACTTCACCCTTCATCTGCAAAGGTCACGGAGAAGAGAGCACAAGTGAAAAGTTGGGGCAATGAAAGTAACGGTACCTGATGACACTGATGCTCATCCCACTCAGTTTCTGCTTGAGCTCCTGTATGCTGATGCCTTGAGGCTCTGGACAGCTCTTAATCAAGCACAAGACCTTCACAAAGGAGGAGCACACAAAATCCATTACATTACTCCAGCCTTGACAGAGATAGGCAAACGGTAATCGATACCTGTTTCTAATGTTTCTAATGAAAACATTAGAAGGAAATTCAATTAATAACGAATGAGACTGACCATTGTACAATGAGGGAATATTTTCCTTACAAAAGAAAACAAAACTGATATGACAAATGACTAATTAAGGGCTAAACAAAGTCAGACAGGGAGGGTGATGAGCATTGGATGTTTTATTTAACTGATTAAAACAGGTCATCCTCTCAGGTTAGTTTCAATCAGGGTTTTATGGGGGAAAAAAAGCGTGTAACATATAATAAAATAATGCAAAGACAATCTGTATTTAGCATAAACTGCAATCTACCGGTTTCTGGTAGATTTCCATTCACAAACAGCTTCTCCAGTCTGTTGTTTCTCTTACCTGGTTCTGGTTAGCACTCAGGCCATTAGCAGCCATAGAACTTGCACCCGAGTATCCACCTCCCATGCTGCCCATGCTGCCCATCCCTGGGTGTGACATAGAGCCCATGGTGCTGATCACTCCTCCTCCTCCACCCATCTGAAGACAGCATGGACAGTAATATAGAGAATGAAAGAGGGAGAAGAAAAAAACACAAAGGCCACATCAATAAACCCACAAAACTTAAGATTCAAAAATAAGAGCGTGTGCACTAAGCAGTTTCATTTTCACAACCTTCAAGTCGGAATTACGGGGGAACTCCTCGTGTTTCTGAGAGAGTTCAGGCTGGCTGACTGGCCAAAAAAAGGCACTGTTAGACAACCATAGAAAAGAACCAATGCACAACCTTTTTTTTTTTTTTCTTTTGGCTGTTGCTTACATCTGAGAGGAGGAAACAAATAGGGTGGTCGTGTTTGTGAAAGGCTGTCTCACCCTGTCCTGTGGTTTACTGAGCAGCATATGCGCCTGTACCACTTCTAGCATGTGAGAGGTGATCTCGTTCATGTCCTCCACGGGCCTCACACGAAATGCCACAACAGATCTGTTATTCTGAGATGAGAAGAAAGACCACCGCAAAGACATTAGTAACCTTTACACTGCAAATGAAAGGTGACAGATCACACTGGAGACACTATAAGGTCTCCCATGGCCTTGACATGGAACATTAAGACCCAGCAAACAGAAGAAAGTAAGAGGCGAACCTGAAAGGAACGCAGATTGCCAGACACTTTGACATAGGTTCCCGGAGGGATGACAGAGCTATCCACACTAGGGTCCTGAGGAGACAAAAGCGTTTACAGAGGCAGAGAAGTGAGGTTGGGCAATCAAATTTAATTCACTGAAACTTGATAAACTATAACATGATTACAGGCTAATAATAACTAAACACAATGCAGCCTTTCAATTTTGTATACTGATGTAAGGCTCATTTCAAACAATGACAAGCTGGACAAACATATTTTTCAATTCACCTCTGTATCCACCCACTGCTTCACATCCATGGGGGCTGCTGTCATATCATCCACTTTGTACTGGATATTGGTCATGGATTTATCTGTGCTTCTGATGACTCCCACAATGGTGATCTAAGCCAGAGACAGAAAGTACACACAAGAGTTAATGTTACTGTCCTGTGACCAAGATCTTTGGTGACTGAATATTCCAAGATGATTCATACTGAATCCCACTGCTGTCATGTAAGTATGTAGTGCCCTGGAATAAAGAAGTAGGTGCTGTCCCTTTAAGAACTGGTGCGAGTGTGAGATCTCTCACTCGTGTTTTTTTTTTACTGAGTTCCTACAAGAGGGTAGTTATATAACAGTTATATTTTCACATTTTTCTGTACACTTAGATGGTGTGCATTTTGTTCAATGGGTGAGAAAAGCATTCACAGTGGCAGAGAAGTGAGGTGCCAGACCTCAGACAGAGAAGCAAAGTCGTTTTTTTTTTTTATGCAGGTCATTGAAGATATCAGATAAAAATGAGAATATATGGAAGCTGTATAAAGACACTTTATAATATATATGTATACACTGATAGTAACTGCACTGTTACACTGATAAAGCGTTTGCTGACCATTTCTGTTTTCGTTTGTATGGGGGGGTGTGGTTTCAAACGGTTAAGCTTATCGTCTTATTTTTTAAGTCTATCATTCTTTACTATCTAGCATTATATTTTATTTACTGAAGAGAATCTCCATTCAGTCACAGTCCACTCTGAGACAGTCAGAATAAAGACCCCCCCCAAAAAATCTTGGTGTTAAGTTGGTTCGTCAGTTGGGCCACAAGTATAAACTGTAAATCGAAGCATCATGCCTTCTCAAACGGAACATCAACAACGCTGCCATTTACCTGGGCAATCTCCACTTCTCCCACTTTGAAAATATCCTCTGCCTGTACTGCAGACACTAGCTGTGAAACTGTGCACGGAACTATTTGCTGTGCTCGTGTTCTCTGGAAAATATCAACATAAACATTTTAAATATCTCTGTGTGTAATGCAGCAGATAAAAGGCATATTAGTTTATTTTTTCAGAACTTGTTTATATCGTATATATTATTTATGAAAGCATGACAACAACAAGCAATTGTTAATGGTTAAATGTTCAAAATAAAGCAACCAACCCCTTTTTTGTCTCCACCCTGGGAAGCAGCAGGTGAGCCAAAGCCTCCTGGAGACTGTGAATATCCACCACCCATGCTTGATTCTCCATATCCACCTTGGACAGAGACAATAATGTACTTATAATGCCCAGATGTATGATTTAGGATAAACAAAATCGGATTCTACACACTAGGCTAGTCGCATTTTTTGTTTTGTTTTTTATTAAGTGTATATTTAGGAATATGTCCCACTGTACAGTCTTGACTTTCACATTAATTTTATCCACCTGAACGAGTAATCCTGTTTCATAGTAACATTACGTCAGCACCCAGATCGAGAAAGTCATTTAGTGGGTATTCAGTGTTGATTTGGCGTATTCCAAAAATGCATTAATGTTGCGTTATCAATCAAAATCCAGCACGCATACTGTTTACCAACTGGCTAACTCACTCCGGAAAGTTATCCTTACCAACTACACTTTGAGCTGTCACTAATTGCACAGTTGAATAAGTGAGTAATACAGGGCAACATTATACCACGACTCCAGCTAGGGTTTACTTCAATTGTGCAATTTAACGCCATGAAAGAACGTTGGCGTTGGCAGGAAGGCTAACATAGCTTATAAGATCTTTAGCCGGTTAGCCTGTACCAAAATGGACAGTAGATGGGATTACTGATATCAACAAACTCAACATGCCCTCAGAACTCACCTTGGTTCCACATTGTGCTGACAGGTTTACAATGGGTATTATTTTAGAATATATGAAACGATATGGTGATATCAGTAAAGCTGGTAGAACTCGAGGCTAAGCTGAAGTAAGACTTTTCCCCGCTGTGATTCCGCGCGCTACAAAGTTGAAAGATACATACGCATGCGTGCGATACTACTGCCGCGAAATCTCTCTGCCCAATAAAAATAAAGATTCTTCACTGTCTTGTAATTTAATTGGTTTGTTGATTTGTCATTCATGTCCGCTCAGCCATAAGCCTCCAATTTATAAATTTCTGCGCCACAAACAATTTCCCCGCACCATATGCTGTGTTGTGTTCTGACGTCAGTGCAAAGAGAATCCTGCTTTAAACCATATCTGACATCATGCCAGAGTGAAGGTTTCTAGTCACTCCCTAAAATGTTTTTGTTCGTTTCCAAAACACCAAAACGTTAATATAAAATACACGCGAACTGACTGAAAAGTTTTGTAACTCCTGCGAGCAGCTTAAGTTTCATCTGTCATGCGATACGACTTGGTTTTGGTTTAACTAACTTTTCGTCAGAAGTAAACTGACATTAATTTTTTTTAACTTTCCATGACGAAAGCATGCTTCTCTTTAGCGAGACTAACTTAAAATTGACCTATGATGAAAACAACAACAAAAAACCACGAATTGGGTAACTAGGGATGGGACACACGCCCTGTGGTTTATTCGAGGAAAGTCACGTTCCAGTTAGAAACTGGGTCCAAGAATAGCTATCGCAGTATTTGACCGCAGTTCCGCTGCATTGTCTTATCTATTTTATGGGCACATGGGCATGACTTAGACAGGTAACTTATAGTTCCTGTCCACACAGTAAGACGCATTCTGAAACTGTCCATAACTGACCGTCCTTCACCATGGCTTTGGTCAAGATATTACTTTTACTTTGTCTAGTGGTTTTCGGGGGAGGCCAAGAGTTGACGGGTACGTGCGGTACAATATAATTACAAAGCGAAATTAATGCACGACAGATTTATCTATCTACATTTGATGCCAATATTATAAGTTATGTTTGCTAAAATAAGACAAAAATTTCGTGTGTACGTTACTAAACGGTGTATAAATTGCGAACGCAACACGGTTCTAACATACGTGAATTTAAATAAATTTTAATCTGACTCTGAGCGATCATTGATATGTTGCTGGTAGAGTTACTGGTCTGGTCTGTTACTATTTTCAGGAAAATTCTGGCATATCACAGACCTTCACTGGGATCCAACTTACAAACTAAGTACTCAGTCCAATTCAGTTTGCTCCTCGAGCGGTAATCAACCAACGCCAGATGCAGGGAAATTTGGAGACTACCACTGTGATTCGCCATGGGACCTCATCAACTCGTCAATGTATGCCATGAAAAATATTCTGCCGGACCCTGATTTCATCGTTTGGACGGGGTTGGTATTGAGCGTGTTATAAACTGAGTAGCCTACCTAAAAATCCTCTCTGGTGGAAAAGTATCCGATGCTGTGTATACCAATTGTTTTCCTCAATGCTTTGTCCATTTCTTTCTTACTGTATCTCAGTACGAAAGAACCCAGTGTATTGTTTGTAACACAATATCTCATATTTCAGGAATTCAACTTTTATTTCTGGTCCTCAGGCTGTACCTTTGAATTTACTATTGTCTTTTTCTTTCATTTTGCTTTCCATAGAGACGATACTCCACATGTACCTAACGAGGATCTTGGAGAAGAGGCTGTTCTTAGCATAATTGGCAACCTCACCACCATCATAAAAGAATTGTTTCCTAGTATGTGTATCCACTAATCTCAGTTCTGCTTGCTCTGCCACTTGGTTTACTTTAATATCTCAAATCTACTACTTTAATGATTATATATGTCCATTTTCTCCCCCAGAAACCAAAGTGTACGCTGCTTTGGGAAATCATGACTACCACCCAAAGAGCCAGCTTCCACCAACACAGAGCAACATTTATGAACAGGTTGGAAAGCTATGGCAGGACTGGTTGGAGCCCGGATCCCAGAACACTTTTAAAGCAGGTAAATTCCAGCAGAAAGAAGGTTGTTGGAGCTAATAATGATCTTTACACGTCAAGGTGGTGTGATTCTATATCATTTGAAAGACTATCACGAAGACAATAAACTAACAAAAGCACAATGATGATAAGCTTAATGTTATCATAAGCAGGTGGCAGCAAGTGGCGTTTTTTCATCTGCTTAACTTTGAACCTTTTTCTACTGCAACTGCCTTAAGTCCAGTTTAGATCACAGACTACTTTTGTGCAGGACATCACTTTTGACCATTGAAAAGATCACGGGTTACGCTGCCGTTGTCACAACCCTTTTTCACTTCCACCGTGTTATTTTCAGGCGGATACTACACTGAGAAGCTTCTCAATCGAAATGGTTTCAGAGTTTTGGTCCTCAACACTAACCTTTACTACGATCAGAATAAAGTCACAGCAAACCTCCCAGACCCAGCGGACCAATTTAGCTGGACAGATCAAATGCTCACGGAAGCAGCGAAAAACAACGAGAAGGTTAAGATATTCTCAGGAAATTTGTATGATTGCAAAATCCTGTTTTATCAAGTTGGCAATGACAATAAATGCCCTTTTCTCCCTGATTTTTTTTTTTTTTTTTAGGTGTATATTGTTGGTCACGTTCCTCCCGGTTTCTTTGAGAAAAAGCGTAGCAAGCCTTGGTTCCAGCCTCAGTTTAACAAGCGTTACCTTGAGCTGATCCAGAAGCACCATGCAGTTATACTTGGCCAGTTCTTTGGACATCATCACACTGACAGTTTTCGCATGTTCTACAGTCCAGACGGTGTGTCCCTGTGCATCATTTGGGTCTTTGTTTGAAGTTGATTTGCACCCAAATTACATTCAAATACAGAGTCAACTACAATATTTGAAAATTAAGTGTTTGTATATTAATCAGTCATGTGGTACACTAACCAAACAAAACTTGATTTCTAACTCTTTCTGATTTTTTCTACCTATGCCTATAACCCTCAGGAGTTCCAATCAGTGTCATGTTCCTCACTCCTGGTGTGACTCCCTGGAAAACAACGTTGCCAGGAGTTGTTAATGGGGCAAATAATCCTGGAATTCGAGTCTTTGAGTATGACCCCAACACACTTGTTGTCAAAGTAAGAGAAAGGCACAGCGGTCAAAATATATCCTAACAGAAACTTGTTTTTTGCTTTGCAAAAATATGCTGAATTGCATTAACCTCAGGACAAAGAAAACACAACATATATACAAAGAAAAGATTACAAATTAAGATTGCACGGTTAACGGGTTTCACACTCACACACTGTTTTGTCATCTTCCAGGACATGGTCACCTACTACCTGAACCTGACCTATGCAAACCTGGCACAGGCAAGGTGGGAGAAGGAGTATCGTCTGACGGAGGCCTTCCAGGTGTCAGATGCCTCCACAGCCTCCATGCATGGTGTCCTGGGGAGAATAGCAGAGGACAGATGCTATCTACAGAAATACTATGAGTACAACTCTGTCAGCTATGACCTTTCGGAATGTGATGCAAACTGTCGTATTGACCATGTGTGTGCAATAAGAGAGGTGGACTTTGAGAGATTTGAACAGTGTGTGGTAAAAGAAGGGGTGTCTTCTCTGTGTCCCACAGTGCTGTCTGTTCTTGTCTCAATGGTGCTTGGTCTGTGGGTCAGTTATTAGTTCCTTGACATGACTAAGAAGACAATGGACCAGTCCTAATTCTCTGAAATAGGTGTCTTTCATTGAAATAGGTGTCTTTAGTTAGTTTCAATTTGCTATATACTATGTGAGGAGGCTGCTAAAATTCACAAGACGTATTCTAATCAGTGTTCAAATATCTGAAAGCGGACTTTTGAAACTTTGTGTTATATTTATATATACTTGCATGTAATTTATTTAGTTTTGCATTTCACTTTCACATGCATGGAACAAACCAGATTTCAGGTGCCTGCGTGTTCTCTCTGTAGCACATTTCGAATTGTTTGACATGCCAATAAAAATTGAGTTCAGATAAATTTTTAACTTGAGCTTTATGTTGGCTGTGACTCACATGCATTTTTTTTTCCAATGAATGTACCATGACCTTTGGTTTTCAACTCTGTGTTGATGTTCATGCCCCTGGGAATCAGTATTGACCAAAGTGACTGAACATTGCTGACTTTTTCCCTTTGCTTGGTCTCAGATCACACAACCTGAGCAGAAACACTCATAAAGTAAATATAAAGTAAATATCATGGTACCGCCACCTCAGAGTGGAGGTAAAAATATTCAGATATTATGCTTGATTTAAAGTAAAGATACAAACATAAAAGAATGACTCTAGAGAAAATATACTGAAGTTTTCAAAAGTACAGGACAAAAACAAAAACAAAAAAACATAGGCCTATCGTTATTAACAAAACACAGCCGGTCGCATGTTTGTATCTAACAATTTGACATTATTTCTACAGCCATAGCAATGCTTAAAATAGCCCGCAAGTAGCAGTATTCCCCCACGCATTCAGACGGTTACCAAACAAAAATAATAACAAAAAAATAATTATGATTGATTGTGCCAAATGGAACGTGTAATGACAGTCATCAACAGAAATGCATGGCAGTAAAAAGTGTATAATTTCTTTATAGATGTAGCCAAGGGAACAGAAAGTGAATGTCATTGATATTGTTGATGTTCAGAGTACAAATCCACCAACATACTACTTAAATAGCCTACGGTAATGAAGTACTTTTACTTTGTTACTTACTGCCTCTACCACCTTATTTGCTCATTTCTGTAATTTGTACAGTAATTATTGGCTTCAGTATTATGTGGCTGTGTTGACGTAACCTTTGCCTCTCAATAAAATTAGGAGTGATAATTTGCAAGGGTCAGCTCAATGTTGATTCTTTTTGAACAGATCACTAAACTGATTTTGAGATAACACACACTGGACTTTGTTTGCCTGTTTAAGACACACATTTATTGCCCACATACTTCACGATTACACTATAAAGCAACTTTGTAATGAGCAATTGCGTGATTAAAATGTGTAATATGTGATGTCAATACATTATAACTTCATTGGACTCTCCGTGCGATCACACTGCTAGGACCTGTTTGGTGGCAATGTAAGGCTGGATAGCTCCCTCCAGAGCTTTGTAGAAACTCAGTGCTGGCTGGGGTTGATGGCTTTCCTGTCTAAACAAAGGAACACAATTTAATTAATTTATCTGCCCCCTTAAAGTGGGAAGAAATTCTCCCAAGAATCAGGCAGTATCAGCTCTGGATGACAGCTCTCTATCTAAAGAACACAGTCTTTGCAATGGTGACCGGGAATTTATCAACAGACTTAGTATAACATGGTTTCCAAGATGACAAAAGGGTGATAACCAGCAATCCGATGATAATGCGTAATTGTGAGTATAACAATACACCTACGCTATGTGTGTTACGATGATTATTTTGATACCAATTCTTATTATCTAATCTGGCAAATAGATATGTTTTGTGTATGAGAACTGGTCTTACAAACCAGCTTTAAAGAGGTTTCACATTTCGGGACATCTCAGCACCTATCTGAGTAACACCTATTATCTTTAGCCTGTTTGAAAGCTGCTAGAGGTGTGGTCTGGGAAAAGATAACTTCTTATTCTGTGCATGCACACTGACTAAGCCTGGCACTCTAATCTGAACTAACAAAATTGACTTCATCAGCATGGATTGGATAAAGGATCTTCTGTCAGAGAAGACTGTAGAGGACGTCTTTTTCATGTATTAGTGATTAAGTTTGATTGCTTAAATATGTCTGTCTTAGATCACACTGCTATCTATTAGTTCGAATATCTAGGAGCAGCTTAGATAGCTTGGCAGATATTGTGTACAGTGGCATGGAACTGTAGTAAAACTGCAAAACATCGAATTTCCAAACAATTTGAAAAAAATTTTCAAGCTGTTGATGTAATAAAAAAAGAACTGATTGTGTAATAACTTATTAACTAATCTTTTGGTGATTACATCATTTGACAAGTAATAAAAACTCATTTTGCACATTTCTGACACTATAGCGGTGCATATTAGAACTAATGCAGTATTTATGCATATTTAGTTTAAAATGGAGATGAGACACATTCCTTTCCTTAATGGAGACCACACTTAACAGATGAATGTATATTTGTTCATTTGTTGCATTTTCCGTTTCCTGTATCATCTGGCCATTCTCACTCAGAGAATAGAATCATGCATTTCTCCGAAACTCCATGACTCCATTTCCAGAATAATGTTATACAAAATGCCTCTCGTCAGTTTTTAACTGAAGAAATAAAATCCCGGCAATCTAGGATACTGGATATCATGTCTTGTTGATGTGTCATATAATCACCTTAAATGAGAATGGTTTATTTTTTGCCAAATTCACTGCTATATCTTCCTTTTTTAGGGGGGGTGGATTTTATAACTGGGTTTATCTTCATATATTCATATAATCAGTTGTATGTTATACCTCACTTAGTAAGATAACTATGTGCAAAATGTCAAGACTGACCCTCTTAATTATTTATTAGTCTGTCTAATGGCTATTACTGTTATTATTGTTTTCTGGGTTGTATATAGTGTGAGTGTGTGTGTGTGTGTGTGTGTGTACTGATGCCACATTTATAATTCTGCTTTTTAGTGGTAAATGGATCCATGTGGTTAACCCTTTCAGAGAATTTGATTACTGCGTATGAAAAAGGTATCAGCTGAGGTTAATGATATCTTGAGTGACATGTGAATATTTGATTTGAACATTTGATACTACTTTCAGATGGAGCTTGTCTGGTGTATCACAAGCCATGCATTAGAATCTCTTTATCGTTACACAAGCCATGGCATGGCATGTTTCCAGCAAAACTCCTCATAAATAAACCTTGTGCCAACTACTGACCTCCATGGATTGTTTTCAGTTTGTTGCAGAAAAAAGTAGTTCCTTAAATTGTGGCTCAAGCAGGGAACAGGAAGCAGGTGCATTAATGGGTTAAATCATAATGTTGATGTGAGAATTCTGAGTCATATGAGGCCACCAGATTCTTCTTCTCGCTCATCATTCTTACTACAGGTTCTTATCTATTTTATGACCATATGGGCATGACTTCGAGACAGATAACAAAGTCCCTTTCATCTAGGTGAATTTCATTTTGATATCATCCAAAACCAGACAATTGTTAGCTTGTCTATGGCCAGGATACTTGTTTTCCTTGTTCAGACAGACTTTTTGTTGCAGGCCCGGTTGTGGTAGGAAGGTCTGATGTAAAGCATGAACTTGCGACTTTATCCTTTACAAAAGTAACATGGACACATCAGTTATGCAAGGTAAGTTTTGAATATATAAGTTATCATTTTTAATGTGCAAGTAATTAAAAATGTAAATCTGAGGGTTAGCAAGGTCCAAATTAATGTTGACTGAAATGAATTTGAATGTGACAGTAAGGACTAGATTCAGAATCTCGAGTCAGTGAAGTTATACTTTCAGTAAGTTACTACTTCCAGGAATCTTATGAATTAAGAGTAAGTAATGATCATGTGATGTCATTTTTTTAACTATCATGAAGAAAATAGACAGATAAACCCACAAATTTTAAACTACCTTTACTTCATATCAGTATGAGAGACTCTCACTGATTTTTTTTTAGCACATGCTTTTCCTTGAACATGTTTTCTGTTGTCCCAGACTTAAATTCGGTTTTTTTGTTTATTACAGGTTTTGTTCAGTTCACTGACCTTATCCAGAACATCTGACAATTATTTCTGTCTACGTCACTGGTCACACACTTCTAAAACAGCCTTTGTCTTTTGTACCAAGGCAAATGAACAGTAAGTTGTTACACTTGGACATTAAACATGCAAGTCTCACTTCCCTTAGGCAAGTTCCCTTGCCAAAACACCACTATTACCCAACTGCATGTTTGGTGGAACTTTTAGAACATTTCAAATTAATAAAAATTTTAGTTTGTACTGTTGGTATCAAAGATCTAAATAACTTCCGTATGCTGTGTGTTTCCATATGACCATGTTATTTTCAGGTGGATATGAACTGGTTTCAGAGTTCTTGTCTTCCCCAAACCAAATATACTCACTGAAAAGTCACACACCATGGAGATTAGTTCAGCTGAAAAAGAACTAATTCTTACTGAAACAAAAAAAATGAGAAGGTTAACACAATTTTTCAGGTCTTAGAAACCTGCTTGTTCTAGATGTAGCACATTTTATATTGTTTTACATGACAATAAAAAGCAGGCTGAAGATAAATCCTTAACTCGTTTTATGTTAGCTGTTAGCCACACGTCATGCTTGTTAAATCAGATATTAACAAGAAAAGGTGACGTTTTGAAGGGAATGCACTGTGACCTTTTGTATTGAACACTCTTTATTGGTCCTTTTAAGTGATAGAATATGGAACATTGCTTTTTCAGCGTGTTCAGCTTCAGCATTTCAAGTTCTTTTCAACTCCTCTGGAGGTCTGTAAGGGGGAGAAAAAAAAAAAAAAAGTTTTCTTTGCAAACCGACTGCAAACCCTTTTAAGTGGTAAACTCATAGGGCATAATGTTTGTCAATGTTGCAACATTTGCTTTGTGGCAGCAACACTGCCGAGCTTTTTTTAAATATATATACATACATATACATACATACATATACATACATATATATACATACATATACATACATACATACATACATATATATATATATATATATACACACACACACACACACACACACACACACACACATATATATATATATATATTTTTTTTTTAAACCTGTACATGCATGTATGTCCAAAGGGCCTATGACATAGAACACTCCCAGGTTATGCATGTCTGTGTTAAGAAAGTCTGCGTTGCGCAGCTAATTAGAGTGATAAGGATAAGTGATAATATTGTAATACTGGGGGCACACGGCTCATTCCTGTAAAGACCACTAAACTAATATCACAAATACTGAACTTTGACCAACAAGGCAAGATACACATTTATTGCACACATGCTTCAGGACAACATTATAAAGCCATCATACGGTTTTGGATCTGGTTTATGATACACAAAACAAGAAGACAATATAAAATCATTTTATTGGACTGTAACGCAATCACATTACAAAGACTTGTTTGGTGGAAATGTATGGCTGCATAGCACTGTCCAGCGCTTTCTGGAAGTCTGAAAGGCCAACTTGGGTGCAGGCTGGTGCTGACAGCTTTCCTGCCTGAATTAAGCCGCACAGCTCATCCAGCATACCCCGAAATAGAGCCTCATCTGTGGGCAAAGATGTGGACCTTCAGTCAAGAGTACAGTGTATTGGCTCTGGAGAGCACCCTGTTACTTCAATGATAGATGTGACACGGAGGACAAAAAAATATATCTAATCTACGCAGACTTACTGTGACTGTGGGTTTTTTTCCACTGAGTAACCCAAAAACCTTGCACCTTAACATCCTTAAAAATGAGAGCACTCTTTAAAAAAAAAAAAAAAGAAGTAGTAAGGTAAGATAGACCGTTGATATACAATAGCAGTCAGCAAGAACACAATTGAGTGATTATATTTGATCACAAGAAAATCGAAGTTGTCAAGTTAAGACTCACCACTGGCACAGTGACGGGCTGCTTGGCCATTCCTCCATAGGTCACCATGGTCCCCCCTTTCCTGTAAACAAACACAGAAAAGTCGACTTGGCACACCATTAACGAAGAAACCTTAAATTTTTTTTAAACTTAGCATGTGTTCTCTATAGACCTCTTATACATAAATAAATGGTAAAAAAACACTGCCATTGGATGTATGTATATTAAATGATCAAACTACATTCCCTCTAAATGCGATGCAGTGGCTCGGATGCAACTCACTGTAAATGACGTAGCAGCTCTGTAGCACTTTTCCCTCCAACCCCGTTTAATGCCAGTTTAGGTCGAGCACATGTCTGAAACAGGTAAAGACTGGTCTAGTAAAGTGACATGGTATTACAGCCGCAGTTTTCTTCCATTTGATGAAGTGACAACCCTGTTAGTGTTTCCAGGTTTCTTTAGGCCTCCTCTTTATTAACAGTCACCTTTCATAATTATTCAAAAACAGAACATAACATTTTGAAATGAATGTTTCTTTTTTTTTTGTATGAGTTCTGGCTGTTCAAACCAACTTTAAAGAGTTCCTTCATCTCGGGACGTCTCAGCATCTCCTCTTTGATGACGTGAGTGGCCCCCATTGCCTTCAGCCTGTCTGACAGTTGCTGGAAGTCAGGTCTGGAAAGAGATAATACATTTCAGCCTGTATACACAATCATAGTTACCCTAGAAACTGACTGACAGTTACCACGAATCTGCACACAAACTATCTGACACATCGTAAAAGACAGGCTGAGAGATAACTGCTATTAAAAAGAGTATCGTATATTACTTACAGAGTCTTCACTCGTTATTATCAATATCATGTGACTGATCACGTGCTTATGATTGGTTCTCTTAAATGTACCTGTCTCTGACCACGTTAATGGAATGAATTCCCTTGGCGGCTGTTATCTGGATGACAGCCTGCCCAACACCACTGTTGGCTGCGTTCTGTATCACCGAGTCTCCTAAGAGAGAAAGAGAGAGAGAGGCAAAAATAAAGTGAAACACAATTTGAACACATGGTTTAATAAGGCCAACTGTGTCATAACTGTATCAAGTTCAAATGTTCATTTAGTGCGAGAAAGATGTTGTGCTGCGTTTTTTTTTTTTTTTTGACAGGGTGAAAAGTTGCAGTACCTGACTTTAAGTCTTCAAAGTCAGAGAGCATTCTAAATGCGGTGCAGGGGTTGACTCCTAGAGTGGCTGCTGCCAGTAAGGGAATATCACTGGGAACTGCAATCAAATCTTCTGCGTTTATCACTGCTGCTGTCCGCCAAGTGCCTATTTATGCGATTGCATGAGAAAAATACAGGGTTAAAATGATATTCCACCTCTTTAAAACTGCGAGCAATGAGTAGAGCTAAACATTTGCAGCACAGACTCACCTAAACCAGCATCTTTAGGTATCACCCAGTCTCCTACTTTCAACCTTCTCACCTCACTGCCAACTTCTACAACTTTGCCAACACCCTCATTGCCACCGACAGCAGGAAGGTCAGGTAGAATGGCATATGTTCCTGTTTAAGTGGGCAGAAATATCTATTGAAACTGTCACATACACCGTGTCACTAACACTCAGTTCACAGCTGAGGGCTGCAACACTTCAGATAACACTACACTGAATTGTGGTTATCTTTTGGTCTTTCAGAGAGAAAAATGTCTCATGCATTCTAGCACTGGTAAATGGCCTTACCTTGAACCATGTTAATATCAGAAGGGTTTATAGGTGCGGCCAACATTTTCACCAGTACACTCTGCGGGCCAACGGAGGGCAGTGGCGTAGTCTCCAACCTGGCAACCACACAATACATTGAAGGGCAATGACATCTCTATGTGTTTTCGTAGCCACATTCTCACAGACCTTAACGGTTCCCGTAGCACTTACTGAACGACTTGGGAGGGGTCTCCATGATTTCTATACATAAGTGCAGTGCAGTTTTTGATCTGTGGTTCCGATGAATATCTGCAATGAGTTATCCCGACCAATTTGAGCCGGGAGAGATACCGCTCGTGTATGTTTTGATGCACGACCTGTTTACACGACAATACTGTGGCAAAGGTTCGGCATATTTTTTGTTGTCGGACCGTAATCCTTCTCGTCATTAGCCACGCGGCACGCAAAACCTCCATCTTGATATGCCTCAATGCCCACTAGTAATTGTCATCCCTGATTTCTAGTTTGTAACTTAAGAAACAGTGGAGAGCAAACACTAGCTCACCGTGTAGGCAGCCATATTGGTAAAACCGTAATGTTTAGTGTAGTGGTCCAAAGTCCCTTGCTTCCTGTCCTTAATGTACGCGCACTATGAAATCGACTACGACTGTTAGAAACTTCGTTGGAGATGGATTCTGTTCGCACCAGGAGTACTGTGATTTACATCTAAATTGTGCGATGCCGGTATAAAAACACAAAACAAGGGAGCATAAGATTGTCATGAACAACTTATTTAATATGAGATATTTTACTGACATTGCTTATTTAACGTCAGATATCATTTTATTGACATTGCTTAGTTACAAAGCTATTTATTTTCTTTGACCAAATATGTGAATTGTTATTTAACTTTGTGTGTATAATTGCACTTGAGAGAGAAAAATCTCAGGACACATTGTTGACTTCAAACATTAAGTTTATTTGTCGAAATGTTCTTTATCATGCATGCTTCACGTAATCATTTATCAAAATAAGGAATCAGAACAGATTGGTGCTCTTGAGTAAACATGACATCAGTGTTTATGGCAGTAGGTATGTCGAATTGGTTTACATTAAACTAATTACATTTCACTATCAGATGCCCTAAAATTCATCAAATGCTACAATACTGTGGTGAAAAGACCAAAATAGCCTACACACACACATAAAGCACACCGATGCACACAAGAAGTGTGTAAGAATTCTGTGCCCACCGCAAATACCCTGAGTGGACTGCACGTCACATTCTTTCTCACCAGTCATTTAAAAGGTTGCGCAATCTGACACCCACCGATTAAAACATTTCGCAATTACATTATTTTGGTCAGTTGGAATGTAAATACTAAATAGAGTCACAGGTTCTTCCATCATTTCTACTTTCTGCTAAATTTACTGGATGACCAAAGACCACAACAAACATGGCATTTTACATTCAAACTTTCTCGAACTGATTTTCGCAGGTATTGTCACGTTCCCTGGGCATGTCCGTTGCTGACAAAGTACACAACAACCTTCCATGCCAACAAACAAAAACAAAACTAACTAAAAAATATAACATCCAAAGTGATATGTAGGCCACTATAGGGTTTTATTTGAAATTTTAACTAGTCTTGCAGTGATCCTAAACGTATGCTTTTGAATTGTTTATGAACATAGCTTGCCTCCAGAGCAGCGTCAGTTACAAGAGATATGAAAGTCACAGCACTTCATAATCCTAAACGCAGGCAGGCACGTGAGTCTTTAGCTTTGCATTATGTATTAGGAGTTATCTAGAGAAATATGTAAACATAACCTTTGAACAATAATTCTGTTGGTACCTCTCAGTCATCAATAGTAAACCAGAAAATATAAAAGTGAAAACACAATCACTCGTTGTAGGGATAGAGTGTGCTAATTTGTGCAACAACTTACAAACATTTGTACTTGAGGTAGAGATGTCTAGCTCACAAAACAAATTGTGTTCATGTCTTGTTTGCAGCAGAAAAAACAAAAAACAAAATAAATTCAATAGTACCAAGACTGTCAAGATGTGAGTAGAGCAAAATGATTATTAAGTTCAGGCCTTTCAAAAGGATAAAGTTGTCGTGATGCCAAGTGTTAGTGACATTTTGTACTCTGTTACAAACAAAATGAGAGAAAGTCATGATTGGTGACGTTCATTTCTAAATTAATAATCGTGTTGCATTATTAATACTTCCACTATGTGACCTTTCTAAGACAAGGTCCTGTGATATTAGCAGATCGTGATATTATAATGATGTTCAATGACTCCAAGAAACACAATATTTTAAAAACATGTGACCTGTCTAAGATCTGATACATCTCCAACAACTTCTATATTCACATGAATAGCATGACTAAAGCTGACACCCCCAGCTAGAGAAGGCTTAGGAGATATGGAATGACGTCAGAAACGGATGGCCATAAAAGGGTTTCTATAGAAAAGATACAGACAGCATAATCAAACTCAGTAATAGTGGCTTGAGATGTTATTAAACTAAAATCCTGTCACAAAACCTATTGCATCATTAATTATTAAATGCTTATACCAGTGGTTCTCAACTCCAGTCCTGGGAGCCCACTGTCCTGCACGTCTTTGTTTTAACTCTTCATTATCACAGTTAATTGAACTAATCAACGGCTTGATGATTAATTGATCAGTGGAATCAGGTGTGTCAGTCCTGAGCTCAGGAGAGTTAAAACAATAGTGGGCCCCAAGGACTGGAGTTGAGAACTACTGGCTTATACAACAATATCACAATCATTTTCTGTCTCTTAATGGTCCTCAGGAGGTGAAGCCCTCAGTTACAGTGTTTCTGTCCTTCTTGTCTAAGCTTACTAATCAACACATAACATAATCAACACAAACATTTGCACTGCCCCCCTCACTGAAAAGTTCTCTTAGTTGTGAAGGAAAATCACAGTTATAAACCCTGAGTTATATATTCCTGATTCCTTAGAACGAAGCCTCAGTGGAGGTAAATGATATACAGCAGTCATAGAAAAACATTAGCATCTCCCAAAAGTCAAAAAACATAACAGATTACAACCAAACAGATTACGACCAAACAAACAAAAACAAAAAGTAATCTCTCCCATGATTAGTGCAGAGTAACATTGCATTGGCTTTGGCAAATAGCTATAGGCAGGTTTCACAATGTTGCTCTGTCTTCAGAGAACAAGCTGTGCATAGTGAGGAAATCATACAGTTCAAATGAATAACAGAGTAAAACATAAAAATTTATAATAAGAAGAAGAAGAAAAAAGGAGATAGAACTGTGTTGGAGGATATCAATGCTTCCTTGGGGAAATCGGAGATGGACACGTCAGTAAAGTGTGGGTTTAATTTACATTTTGAAGAAGCTGCAGTACACATGGCTACAAATAAATACTAAAAATGAGTTTAAAAGGCTTCATTATATGTGTAAATATATATATATTAAATGTGTATATAGGTCTGCTAGCCTCTCCTGTAAAATGGGAGTAAAAGGCTGTCAAATGACCTAGGTCTGAATGCACCTCCATTCCCCACAGAACAGAGCAAAAAGGGCAGAGGAGACAGCATCTTCATTCCAAAACGGACTACCACTACATCGAAAGATCAAACTCTCTCTCAGACAAACCAACTGCTCAGACAACAGATCACCTCAGCCAAGGCATCTAATGTACGGAAGTAGTCAAAATGAAACTAGTGATCTTAATTAAACCTTTGAAACTTCTTTTCGTCACGATGGTTGATTAGACAGACAAATATCTGACTATATCTGAGCACATGCAGATTCAGCGTTGACCGAGATAGACTAAGAACCTATAATAGAGATCACACAGACATGACAGGAACCTTTGGCTGGCAGAACCATACCTCTGGTTTTAACACATTCATTTGGCCCCAGGAGATCTGGAAAGTCGATTGCAATATTGGCCGCTGCCATAAAATCCCCACCCCCGCTGTCCTTTATATACCATTTAACCCCAAATTTCATGAAGAACACACAGTAACATTCATAGCAGATACACAGGCCCGTGTCCTCCGCCTTTGTCGGAACAGCCAGATGTAACAACCAGGAATCTGCAGCTCAGTCATCAGTAATATTAATCAATAACATAACAGACTAGGTGTTTACATAGGATTGCTTTCTCACTGGACAGAGTCCTAGGCAAAGCTATTTGACCTGCACTGCTCCAAAGTACCTACAAAAAGTACCAAACATGAGGTATTCTATAGATAGCTTGATTTAAAAAAGCGACAACAACAAAAAACAAACAAACAAAAACCCACTATTGCAATATAATGAGATTATTGAGGTAATCATAGAACGAAGTCACACTGAGCCATTTCCATAGAGAATATGATAAATTCCTGAGTGCAAAGCAATTCAATTCCTGAGTGTTACATCACCAAAAGATAAAAGTAACATTCATCTCTTTTAGTTTTCTCTTTTTTATAAACCTGAGGTAGTTCCCAAAGCAGCATTCGCAGGAACAAACATTCGTCTTTTCGGTATATTGGTTTCTGATTGGCTTTTGTGCTTCCTCCCGCGCTCCTTCGTGTGCACGTTTCCATCTCAGTTGGAGCTCTCTGCAGGTGGAGGAGAGTGGTTCTGTTCCTCTTCCTCCCCCCTCGGAGAACAAGGCTTTCCCTGAGCAGTAGCCGACGACTGCTGGGCTTTGACTGGGCAGTTGGCCACCATGTGAGAAATGCTTTGGCAGAAATGGCACTTCTTAGGTTGTGGGGGGAGCTTACACTCTTTAGCATGATGATCCAGACCTCCACAATTGTAGCACCTGAAATACGTGAAGAATAAACATTGACTTGTCGCCAAAACGTACAAGTGATATTATGCAGAACAAATTGACCAGATGACAAACAGTAAATAAATCAATAGATCTGTAGAAAGATATCCTGAAATAATAATTCAAAGCATTATCAGGCAGCAAGGCTCTATGTGACTTTGATGGAGGAGGATTTCTCCGTCTCTGCTTAGAACCAAACTGCTCTGCTACCTTATGGTTTCACAATAGCAAACCACAAGGTGGCAGTATCCATCCAAACGCATCATCCTTCTGACCAGGGCCGGTTTGACTGAGCTAAGTGGTCATGATGCTCCCCACTAAACAAAGTACGTGTCATATATAAACATATTTCACAACTTTCTGGGGAAAGCACTCTCTTTTCAGTTGATAGATGCATAAACGTAAGCTGTGAGGTAATTACGTTAATGTGATACCCAGGTCCAAGCAGTGCTATGTTTGTTAAGACCACGAGAAGAACAGTCTTAAAGAAACTCATCTTGCAGGTCTTCTGTCCCTTTTCACATTTGCGAGATTAGAATTCAACATCTCTCAGTGAAAGACCAGCGGAGAGCTGTTGAACTCCTGAACGGCCATGTGCATCCTACACAACCACTTTCTGCCCATTTACTATACAGAATTAAATGATTACTTTTACAGACTCATATTTACTTCAGAAATAAACAATTTTCTCAAATGGACCACGTTGGTAGGCTAACAGGACTCTTTGAGGCAATAACAATTGCATGATACAAGCGTGGACATTGTCAGCCATGGCCATAGTTCCTTAGCTGGAGCTACGACCATGGCTCATCAGAGGTTGCCTTTGAAGGGTGTCCCTGTGAAAGGGCACGTGTGTGGGGCTGAATGACAGATGGTTGGCCTGGGTGTGGGCCTGTCATTGAGGTGACTCCTCCATTCAAATTCATACAGATGAGATCCTGAGGGGACACTTGGGGGGCTTGGCTGCTGGTGGTGTTGGTTTGGAAACACTGGGCTGGGGCAGCGGCCCCATTCGTCAGTTATCTCGGCGGTCCAGGGGCGTGGATCGATCAGAGGGAGAGCGCGTAGGAAGGGGATGGGGTCCTTTGTCCGAAAAAAGCTGCAGCGGCGACCTCCGTACCCTGACCCACTGCTCCTATAACCCCAAAGCTCCCACCCAACCCCTAAACGCATGCGGTTGCCACAGCAACCCTGACCCCTGACCTCCGTCAGGCACCTACATCTGTTATCAATTAAATGAGCCAGAGTGTTTTTCCCTTTCGTGCATCCTGCAGCCAAAACATGAACGCGTGACATTCGGTAAGCGACAAAAACCCGGCGAAAAGGGCCCAACAAAGGTTCTCCCACTAAGCTGCAGAGTATCTTAGAATGTCTGAATACATGAAATAAAACACGTTGAGTTCCCTCCATGAACTTCCACGTCTACGCATCATGAAATGCAAACTAATCATGCTAGTCCCTGCATCTGTCGAGTTCGCATCTTTACCTCTCAGAGGAAAATCAGGTATATTTGTGATGTTTTTCCAGAGTATCATAGCATTATCGCATATAGCATTGCTCTATCAAGATCGTTTTTGTCCAGCGAAAACAAAAGAGTAGAATTTAGCATACCCCATTGAGGGGAATGAGTAATCGTGTTAGACAGATGTGGCTCCTCTTAAAGGGCCAGTGTACTCTTGGGAGAAGTATTGAGCGCTAGCCTCACAGGACTCTTCTGAGGCAGTAACGATTCCTGTTCCAACACTGCCAACAGTCTGTCCTTCACACTAATCAGAATGGACTTGGAGGCCTACTCATATACCTCTACCCTTTCTAAGTATTGACAACTGAAGCCATTCCACTTTAGCCCTCTTTGAATTTAGCACGTGAGAAATACCAAGAAATGGGGTAACTGACAAAAAGATGTACAGTTCACATCATTAAGATGCAAAAGGTAACAAAAAGAAATCAGACAGAGCTTAAGGCCTCTTCTGGTTTTGCATCCATATGACGAGATCATCAATAATGAATTTAGGAATATTCTGTTTCATTGTGGTCACTGTGAAACAGGACGGCCCGGTTTTGCCTAAGACTAACCTCTGATGAATATATGAATCAAAGGCCTTCTTTTACCCGAGGTCTCTGCTCACCAAAACAGTTCCAGAGTGGGGGAGGAATACTGAGGGATATCTGATGGGTATAAATGCACCAGTGGCCAGCAATTTTAAACAGCTATTGATCCAGGTCACACGTCAAGCCTGGCCATGTGACCCCAACTAGGGCCAGAGGTGATTTGGGGGTGGGGGAGGAATTGAGGAAGTGGAGGAGGTGACAAGACCGCATTGCATATAAGATCAAATGCAAAGGTTAGGTGTCTTTTTTTAACGGATTAGCAAAACACACCAAAACAAGCAAGAGACGTGCTTGAAAAAGATCTGTGGTATTCATTTAGGTGTGTCCTGTTCAATTTCTAAGTCAAAGTTTTAAATATTACAATTTACGAAGAATATTGCCTTTTTTTCCAGTTAGGCAAACCACAGAAGACACAAATAACATGGAGTCATTCACATCTAATACCCGGTAAAAACTATCAATACAATCGAAAACTCCAACCTTGATAGCACTTTCATTTTTGCCTTAGATATAATAACAAAAGTGTGAGACAGGCAACCTTGCAATCTAAGTGTATAATTTATAGTGGTATATACACAGTGTGCATGGACCATGCGTGTCCTTACCTGTCCCCTTTGGAACGCCGTTTCTGAACACTCTTGCCTTTGGGTCTCCTTTCACTGCCGATACAGTGGACTCCTCCTGGACCAGTCACCCACAGAGACTCCAGGCCCTTAGAGGACTTCTTAAAAGTGAACTCCACTGCTTCGCCCTCCTTCAGACTACGGAAACCTTCCATGTGAAGTTTACTCTGTAAGGAGGCGAACAGATTCTGTAAGAACGCAGACGGCAGCTGCTCACGACAACGTCCAAACTCACAACCTCTACATAACGTAAAGACAAACTCATCCAGTCATCCTTTGATGCCAGTCTTGAATATCACTTTTGTAAGAAGCAAGCCAATTGATTTGACTATAAAACTTTTGTTTAGCTGCTTGTTCAATAGCACAAAGTAGGCTATATCTCATGTTTCAGTACATACGCTCACAGCAGTAGCTGCAAAATGATGATTTGCATGGAAAAAAACAAAAAACAAAATCAAAACATGAGGTACACACCAAAATCAAATGGAACTAACCAGATTTATAAAATTACAGGTCATCTCTTTAAAAACAAAACAAATATTATAGAGTATAATATTTATATTGTCGGTGAGCTGGACATCTCTTACCACAAGCACATACTGGAAATCTAACGGACAACTGAGTAACAGAACTGAGTCCAAAGCGAAATCATTGACATAAGCAGATACTCAAACTGTGTGATAATAAAAGAGATAGACTTGTGTCCTCTGTGAGGATGCATTCTGCTTCACATCACTGTCCCTGCGTCGTTTGGGTGATAAAACACAGGGCAGTGTTTAAACTGTCCCATAGTACAGCTGACAGATTGGAAGATAACCACACCCAGAAGATTATCACAAAGAAAGAATGACAGAACAGAATGATTGAATTCTAGGTTTGCTGTGACAGCAGAACACCGAAACACAAGATGAAATGACTGCTCTAAGTCATGTCTACAACATACCTCCTTGCTCCACGAAGGGATATGAGGTGCATAAATGCACACCAGAATTCAGAAAACCAGAGCCAGAGAGAGGGCGAGATTAAGAGTGTGTCTCTTTGATGGAATAACTTTCTCCCATCCCCCGACCCAAGGTACAGCATTCCACACAAGAGGCACACCTCCCCTCCCCCTATGCTACTACACACAGTTCCCTTGACCCCTCTCCCTGGCACACTGACCGCATATGAGGATGCTGGCTCTGGGGTGGGGGTTCAGGGACATTCCTTGAATGATTGCTCAGCATAGGAGTACATGGTCTGCCTGAAAGACTGGCATCCAATCAGTCAATATTGTCAACTTTTTCCAATAATGTCTTCACCGAAATGTTCGCGGTTTTCACAAAAATGTATCTTATTCAATTAAAATGATCACTACCAATGTTTTGGCATGGAAATAGAATTCTTTTTAACAGATTCTAGGCAGATTCGATCTACTAGCATGTGGGGGGAAAGCAATCAAACGATCTATTTTCTGTGAGAGAGGGACTAGCGGTAGATTAAAGGTAACTATACTCCAGAGTCAAATGTTTGCTGGCAGCCATCAATTCCAATCACATCTAAAACAGTGGTGGAGGGGACTGCAGTTCTGAATGAGGGGGGAAAAAAAAGTCCAAATGGAGCCTGTGTTTGTTTTATGGCTTGATCCCCCCCCTTCAGAAAGTTTTCAGACTCAGTACAAAGACCATTCTTTTCTCTTTAGTCAGTTGGACGTTGAGTCAGTTTGATCAGGTCATTGCTAGGACGGTGACAACGGCTTTGTCACTCCTGTGGGGGTTAGGGACCCAGCGGGTTGTTTTATAGTCCCCACGTGCCGTAGGCCAAGTCAACACTTGAGTGGAGAAGAAAGGCTCCTCTTTTCAGGGCAAAAACCAAACAGCACAATCTCATTAGAATCTCCAGCTTACACAGGCAACCTCCATTCATGCACTGTTTTATCCTCTTGTATTATTTTGAACTGGAATAATCAACTATCCACAGTCACCGACATTACAATACATGGTATCTGTTCTGGGAAGAAGACACTATCCATCAGTTCTACGTCTGTCGGTTCATATCCCAATGTGTTCTGACACACTGGGGCCTTTGTATTCTTTATGCATCCAACTTAATCAAAACACCGGTAACATGAAAATCCCTTCCCGCAACTGGGTTCAGCCATATGTTTTAAAATATCTAACACTGTTACACCACAGCTAACAAACTCTAGCAGAACAAGCGAGATCCATAACCGAGAGATACAGTGATAAAGATGAGAATCTAAAAACGGTGGTCTGTGGAGATGGAGCAGTGCTGCAGCCTATCCGGAACTGCATTCGGACAGATGCGGTGCCCTCCTTTCGAGCGTCCATTGTGCGGCATGCGCGATGACCGTTAACCCATTTCCCCTCACACGTGTGACACCCCAGTGCCCAACCCCCCATCCTACAGCCCCCCCCCCCAAACCTTAACATCCCTCTGCTAAGCCGTAGGAGGACACCCTCAACAAAAAAAACTGACTCTCAATCCAGAGTGCCTACATAAGTGACTATACTGAACGCCTACTGAACAGTTGCGGTGAGGAGAGCCAAATGGAGAAGAGGAAGACATCAGAAGCAGAGAGGCTTAAAGGACAATGGAGGGAACGGCTCCTCACATAAAGAGGAGGTTGGTCACAGCTGAAGGGACTGCTTTATTGGGATGAGTCTTCCTTTGTCCACTTTCACAAAGGCCAGCAGAATCTTAGGAGTTCATGTTCCCTGACGTGTATGCCCCCCCCAATTTATATTAGAGGTCCATTGCCCATAGCCCCTGAGTGCCCACCACTTTTGTGGTGAAGGTCAGGAAAACGGGTGACTGACAGAGCCAGCATCCAAGCCGGAGGCTTTAATTAAGTAGTACAGCAGGACACCACTATGAGTTTTTCAGTATCATTCACTGTAACCCCAACAGGAACCTGAGGTAAATCTTACTTCAGAGAAGTAAGTCAATGTTCCAACAAAATATTAACTGAAACAGAGTTTTTTTGTAGGTCCTGTTTTTGCCCCCTCCCCCGACAATCAGATCAGTGGTTCTTTGACTACCTATGTGAAATTCTAATCTCAAAAGTAAAATCCAATTCCAAAAGTCTCAAAGAACTGAAACGTTCCATTTAGGTGAATGGTTTCAAACGACTGGTCTAATGACTTGTCTTGATGGTTGCAAAGGCACTCGTGGGAACAAATGGTTCAACAGCTGGAGGTCTAAAAGAGATTGGAGAAAAGTAAGAGGGAACAGATAAAACCAAACGCTCGCTTGCTCGCTCTCTCTCTCTCGTCCATTAACATGCATTTACCTATGGCTTTGGGGGCAGGGACACAGGGCACAGAATGACTTTATAACAGGAACCTGGGGATGAATGGGCCAGATGGAGGGGGGTCTACTTTCAATGAGACACCAGGCCTTAATCTTATCTTCAGAGCAAAGACACAGTGGAGTCTCACACTTGCTTAGGAAATGGGAGGGAAAAGGTACCTACGCCCCCCCCCCCCCCCCAAGCCCCTGTTACAGTGGGTGGGTCAGCCCTGGACATGAAGACCTCCCAGCATTTTTAAAGGAGACTGGGACCCTTGATTTTCTTAAGTTTGATCTTAACTTTGTCTGGCATACTAGGCAGCTTGTGGTCGTGTCCCGCTTTGTATGAATTCTGTGATTTTAACAACTTCAGTTTGAAGCAATTAGCATAGCTCTGCAATTAAAAAAGTAAACATAACCCACCTTAGTGCTTCTCAAGGTCTGTGATAATGTCAAAAGTTGAGACAATTATAATGCTTTCAATTTAATACCACAGGTAGTCCTTCTTATAAACAGTGCGAATAAGTATAATCGATTCAAACTCTGTAAAGATGGAGAAAGACCTGGTAGGGAAGGAATATATAGACTCGCGCGTATTCATACCCGAGTAAACATTTAAAATACATAAAATAATTCTTATGTAGGTATCAGTGAGACACATAGCGGCATTTGGTTGAATACTCACCTGGTGCACAAACACATCGACGGGTGTTTCTAAAGGCGTACCCTCTCTGCTCGTCATGGAGAGGAACCCGAATCCCATCCGAACATTAAACCATTTGCACACACCGATTCCATGGTAGGACTGTAAGTCTTCCTCAGTACTCGTCCCTTCCTCCTCCTCAGTCTTCGCACAACCCCCTGAAATACACATAGTATGATTTATGAGGGTTCTCAATCATGGAACACGACAGATTAATTTTAATAAACGATTTCCGACCCGAACAGCGCCATGAGGATTTAACCAGTTATCCTGTGCATTTTTTTTAAATGTTGCTCTTCGAAAATTCATAATATTCAATAAATCATGTCAAATCAACACATAATTTCCAAAACACATACGAGAGATTTTGGTATTAAAACCACTGCCCCATCCATACAATTAAAAAAAATCTGGACAAGAAAAAAACACTGGAATGTTTTAGAAAGACACTGACAAAAGGCACGCAACTCAAACGTGATTTAAATATCTCCCATTCTATTAAGCTATTAACAATAACAACTTATTTTGATGGTCTGTGTCTAAAATAAACTGAAGAGTAGAACTCTCACCGTAGGAAATAACCATTTAGCACATTAATCACACGAAGGGAAAAAAAGCAATTCCGCCTTCAATTAAGGTATACTGTTCGATAGCTATACAGCACCAAAGCGCGTTCTTGTCCACACATGACCCTCCACAAACTTTCATTAGAAGAAACAAACTGTCACTTTAACATGTGTCACTACAAAATGTGAAACTTAAATTATTTGTTACTTAACCTGAAAAGTCCGGGTGTGAAACTGAGCCCATCCTGCGTACAAAGTAAACCACTAAGACACTGTATCCTTGCGTCCTCCTGACCAACGTGGCCCTTCAACCACTCGCCACACTCATGTAAAATACTCAGAGAACTAAATCACCAACGAGAGGGAAAAACGAAAAGAGGGTGAAGCAAACAAAGAGGGGCTCGAAGATTTGCTCGCCCCCAACAGTAAAGAGTGGGAGGGTCGCAGCGGAAGATTTGTTAAAGAAACCTCCTAAACCTGAAAGACAATGCCAGGAGACCCAACCCCCAATACGCTGATGTCCCTTGAAAGAACACCTTAGTATCGGCGCCAGATAACATTAGATAAATCAGCGACATACCTTCGGCCATCGCTTTTCAACAGTATCCTCGAAACTGTATCTCCTCTTTGAGGTTCTTCGTTTGATTAAGTTGTGGCAAATGTATACATTAATTGCGTCACCAGGTGATTCCAATTTGAGGTGTCTTTGGGCAGTATATTCCTCTATGCATCTCCTTTCTGTGCGACCCCCCACCCCTGTTTCGGTCAAGTCCACATGATTCTCAATTACACTCTCCTCCTGATAAACAACACATTCCTTAGTTGATGGGGCCCGGATTCTGGGAGTGACCAATCAAAAGCGGGGACCACCGTGAAACAGAGCTGGGCTCAGTGATTGGTCGGCTCCTCAACCAACGCGTTCCTCTTGAACTCCTAAACGAAGATTTTGGTCTTAAATTATATCAAAGTAATTATCTTAACCTGGAAAACCAAGTCCGTTCTGCATTCTGTTCACCTCTGACTTAGTGCAATTTTAAATCCGATCAAGTCTAAGCGTAACCACTCTAAAATGTATATGCACTGCACAGAAAAAGACAAATAAACTAAAATTATTTCAAAATCTAGTTCATAGTCAACCATGTGCTCATTTTAATGCAAGGAAAATATTGACAATACAGCCCCTTGATTTTGCATTAAAATTGGAGAATCAGCTTTTTGGACAACTTCAGTCTTTTCATGCAATGATTCGGTAATTTATTACTTTCTCAGTAACCCCTCAACTGGTTTGATTGACAAGAGGAGAAATGATTGATGAATCATCACAGAAACGCTCGATGCATTCCTGTGCTTGTGTCAGCGGGAAAGTTCAGCTTAAGATTTTATTTACTATTGTTCAAAGTAATTGTCCGTGCTTTAACGCTTGAAAGGGAAGATCTCATCCGCTGCAGATAACAACTATAATAAGACATTGTTGACAACATTTTATGTTCTTTGCGTTGTTTATTTGTTTGTTTAGGTTCAGATCAGATTTTTTTTTTTTTCTAATTTCTTGAATTCTTATGCACCCTACGCACACAAAGCTGATTCAGATTGTGTTTATGCTGAGATCCCCATGTATACTCTAGATATAAACTGCACTAAAAGTTCATTAAACCGTCTCTTGATAATACGAGACTACAAAGGGAAGTTATCATTTTAAGACACCCAGTGAAAGAAGTTACCTTCTGAAGGTCTACGAATGTGGAATAACCGTTGCATTTTTTTCCTCAGGCAAATTATAAGCTTATTCATTACTTATTTGTTTACTGACCTTGAAAGTTTTGTCTGTAATGTTCCAAAGGTAGGCTAAAATGACTGGTTCTCTGAAGGACAGCGGCATGAACTGAAACTCACGTTGTTCTCTAGAGGACCGCATAGGACCTGCCCCCTTGCGGGGGTCTTACTGTTCACCTGCACCCTCTAAACGTAAGACATCACTTCTGCGTTTTCAATATATTTTGAATTTTGACCAGATGAATAATTTCATCTTGCGAGTAGTTGTATTTAAATGTATTTGCGAGGTTAGAAACATACCCAGTGCGACAGATTTTGATCTTAATGTGCTGTTTTTGCAGGATCCCTTCTCATTAGTGGAAAACAAAGAAGCGACTTAAGGAAAACGTATAAAAATGTACGCTGATGATTCCTATGATAGAATTCACTTGAAACAGCATGCAAGAAATATAACAAGTTTCCGACGCGAAGTTTGAACTTCACTGCTGCCTGCTCCAAGGGGAGGGATTTTCCGCTCTCTTTCAGTTGTCATTGTCCAGGTTATCCAGTGTAACCCAGGTCTAGTACTGGACAGCGCTGGACAACAGAAAGAATCACTACAGAAGACCATGGTGTCAAAAGACGTTGCACTGTTAAACCACATTCATCTTAGCGACAAAATATTAAAAATAAGTTTGAAAAAAGTCCACATTTGCATCACAGCTACCATTATTTAAGACGATATGTGACATATGATATCAAATAATGCAAAACAACTGGTTCAGAAAGTTTTGTGAGACATTCACCAAATTTGTTCATTTTTTTGTGATTTGTTTTTATTTAGACGAGATTGCCCAAGCCAAAAGGAAAAATGACATGGATAAATAATAAATAGGCTAATGAAAATAAACGAATACAACACGTTTAAGACGTCACTGTAAATGCTACATATTTGCAGAAATTGTATAAACAATTAGGCCACACTTATGTAAGCAGATCGAAAAGCGTTGTCGGGAGATCTACAGATCAATCTGAGAATCAATATAACCTAGTTGTGATTTTATTCACCTCTGCATAAAAATTGACATTCCTAAATTTGCATTTCACTTCGTTAATTAATTCTTGAGAAAACCGTCCGCATGAAAATTGCAATAACGACTGACAAAAAACCACTCTATTATTCAACACAGGTGGACTGAGTGAAATCTGCGAAACTGAGAGAAAAATGTTCAGTTCTCTAAAATATTTCATTTCCACACGTAGCGTCAACATTAGTCCATTACAAAGTATGTTTTACATTATATTGTTTTACATCGAGTTTGGATTTAAATAAGCCCAAATATGTCAAATACACAGGTTCTAAATTTAAAAAAGACTCGGCACACTGTAGGAAACCAAGCTGTTATAACACTACGCATATAACAAGCTGTTAAAGTCAACGAATGCATTAAGTCCTTTTTCCACTTAAACGAAATATGCTATGAACAGATGCCAACGAACAATTTTCTCAGTGTAGGCTATAGCGCAGTGCATTGCTTTTCGTTTTGGCAGTTTTTGGCAATTCTGTGTTAATAATTTGTAGGACGGTGTTTTGCACTAGTTAACACGCCATCTGCCGACATAATGCACAGGCATCTGATAATTATGAAGCAGTTGCTGGGGAGCATACTGACAATAAGCAATTATCCGTGAAACAAAGGGCATTGCCATCAGCTGAGAGATGCAAACATCACCTGCCGTAGTTTAAGTGCTGGACTTTAGTAAGCAAGCTACACACAGTAATCGTGAGGTGATATCATTTAATCGTATTTTCAAAAGAACTGTCGACGAAAATAATAAGATATTACTACTTTTGAAGGGATATACGTATATGGATGTAGCATAATCGATTTTTCTCTTAATGTCCATCAATTGTATGCAAACGTGTACAGTACTGAGACATTCACACTAAACGTTTCACAACATTTTGGATATTAATTGGCTCTATGTCATCGCTGACTTCAAAATATGTCGCACATATTCGTGGCTCTGTAACATACAGTATGTTTCCCTTATAGAAGCTATTTTATAAGTTACTTACAACGAACTACATAACTATGTTGTTGTAAGAACAACCGTTAGGCCTATATGATTTACGCTAATCAGGTGAGCTATGTGTCGCGTCTAGATTACATTTGAACATTTTCCTCAGCGCTTATCACCAATGAATACCAAGACGAGTACACAAGCGAGCAGGCACAGGGGTTAGTATTTTTTATGAGTAGTCTGCTAATTTTTATTCAACGAGGCTCACTATATCGGCCTGTTTACAAAGGCTGTTGTTATGACCTGCAGATAGCTTTAATTTTGTTATTTTCTGTAAAGAGACACCAGAATGCCGTCCTGATAATGATGCTATTCCCGTTGCCTTCACGGTTCTGAACACACTCAGACTATAACGACACCGGAATGTTTCGTCATACCATAAGACCTTGAAGCCCAGGTAAGAGAGGACAGTGAACTCTTCCCATCCCCCGTCTCACAGCTCTACTGAATAATCAATAACCAAATCTGCTCGCTAATCCACCGTCTAAACTGAGATCATTCATCAGTCCGGTGATGTACTGCGGAATTGCACCTGTTTTCTCCGTGTGAAACGAACCTCAGAGTTATGGTTATCCATATATGCTGAGCAATTACGATAGAAATTAGATGGAGACTTGAAAGTGTGGGACGAGCTGGTGCTGGGCATGAAAACACAGACTGAACAGAACGCAGAGGAAAGTGGGACATCCCTTCTTCCACTCAGTTGTTTATTTCTTCTTTTCTTTATGTTTACTGTCTCTCAGTAGGGAATATGAATTTGACCACCCGTGATGAGGTCTTTCTTATAGTTAGCTTCCGTTAAAAACATCTCAAAGTACAGTTGCATACGAGATTTGTTGGTTTAAACTGAATTAGACAAGTGCATTTAGTTTATTTAGTTTAGTTTAGTTAGAAGTTGTGTGTGTGTGTGTGTGTGTGTGTGTGTGTGTGTGTGTGTGTGTCTCACACGAATTTATGAATTCCGCAATCTCTTATCTGAGACGCAAGCAAAGACAAGATATTCCAGCCTTCCCTTAGTTTAACCCGATATTTTAGTTTGCACTGCACTCTGGTGGATGTATTGGGGATTACACTGAAAAGTCAACGATTCATGCCCTCCTTTGACTATACGTGGCTAGGATGGGGCCAGTTCACTGACTGAACACCATATTTGAAATCACAAATGCCCAAGGCACCATATAATTTTGCGTCATATAATGGAGCGTGATGAGGGGAGGATGTGGGTTTGGCATTACTTCTACATATCATTAACATGCTAAATAATTGTACCTATGTCCTGTCATCAGCTTGATTTAAGTAAGCCCTATAAACATGCATTACTGTACACCTTATAGCATAGTAGAGGACACTACAGTACCCACAATTCTGTGGAAAAATACCAGATATTCCAAACCAGTATAATCTCATTCTTTGCAGTGTGTCTTTGGTGATTTTTGATCTTGCAATGGTAATGGCTCTCCTGTAACGACTAATGTGATCCTGTCCCAAAACATTACATTATTCATCTTTTCACAAATGAAATCTCATTAGGCTCCACAAAAAAAAAAACAATGATTTATCACTCAGCTATCACTGAACTAATATATCTTATTGAAGGCCACATGGACTTTCTGGAATTTAAACATTCCAAAATATCTAGGTTGAAAACAGGTCAGTCTAGTATTCCGCTAAACACAGATGCAGCTGTAAGTCATTAAAAATCAGCTAAAAAGTTTTTTTTTTCCCAAATGATAAAGTCACTTTTATGAAATAGGCTTTGCATAATTTGAGCTATTGTTCAACATACAAAGGGTTTGCAGATAAAGAATTCAGATCAATGCACACAGCTTAGCATGCGGTCCTCTGAACAGATCCGATATAAAGCCAGGCACCGTATACATGGAAAGAATTAATTATGCACTAAAACAAACAAACAAACAAACAAACAAAAGCTGATTTGCGCATGTGACACTGGAGTGTACCATATCTTCTCTCGGGAGGAAATCCCATCACTATATGACATTCATTACAGAATGAACACACAGTGTGAAAGTAGGGCTTTTCGCCTCAGCTGGTGCATTCATGGGCAACAAAGCAATGGGGGCTCTAAAAGTTTATGTGACTGAAAGTCAATTTGTCAAGTTTATTTTGGGTTTGAGGGCTGCAAAAATGTTACTGAAACTTAACAACTGTTGAGATTATGTAATTTTATACTTACATCACAACAGTCACTGTAATTAAGACATTAACAAAATCCTGAAGTGTATTGAAATAATGGCTTGCATCAACAATAGCATCATTAACTGACTTAAAAGAACTCTTCGTCGGTTTCTTATGGATCCTGATCTACAATCTAATAGCATCATGCGCACAAAAGTCCAAATATAATCAACAGATAAACATTGTGGTCCAACTCTCATGTCAAATATTTTGTTTTATACATTTTTCTATGAAGCTGTCTCTCTCTCTCTCTCTCACAGCCTGCTTGTGTATGGATTTTTCCCCCTTATGTGTCTTCACAGTCCACACATCTGTCATAAGGTCTCAAAACATATACTCTGAATGAGAAATATGACATGTTTATGCATTAAGCTTGTTACTGTCTCATTCTTCCTGCAAATCTCTCATGGCTTCACTAATGGCATGTATCTTTGCTGGCTTCCTTTCACTGTTGCCATGAACTGACTTACTGAAATATGAATGCAAAATATCACTGGAACATAACATATCACTTAACTTTCTTACCCCTGGTAGCAAAAGCTCTAGTTGCCAGGTGACAATGATGTTTTAGAGAAATAGCTCTAATTAGTGTAACCTTTTGGTTCTTGAGGGCTCATCTGACCTGTGAAATGCGATTTTGGAACCAGTTTCCCATACTTTTTTGTTTTGAGGCAGAGACTGGCAGTTTCGAATTACACAGTTTCTCTGCTAACAAGTGCCAACAATGCTCATGCAGCGGTTTAAGCTTCATATGTTTTTGTGTCTCACTATTACTGCCATGTCTGTCGTTTAAAGAGGAACCCATTTGCACTCATCATTTCACCCATCTTCAAACAGCAGCATTGTGCTCTGCCCCGTCCCACTTCCCAAATCATCCTGGCAAAACAGAGAACATTTCTCAGTGGCTCCCACCTTGTTAAATCAAGACAAATGTCTTGGTCTCAGGAGAGTCTCTGAAAACACAGCGAAATTGTGACTTTGACCAGGCACTCAACTTTGCTTTATCTGAAAGCCATGTATCTGACAAAACTGGTATAAACCACCATTAGCAGAATGGGAGGATATAGACACCATAGCCACAGCTGCTGGACAGAGAGACATGCTCTCTAAAGAAGAAAATGACAAGACAGGAGAGACTCCAAAGAAATGTATATATTGTAATTTATATATTGTAATAATTTACATATTGTTATTTACTAAAGAAACTGAATACGTTTTACATTAAATATACGTAGACTGGGTCTAAAATACATGTGTTGCAGTGAAACTGTAAAACCACGCTCACAGTGTTTACATTATTAGAGTCAATGGTGAGAAATGTAAATATCTTAAATGCTGAGCTTTTCATTCTGTAAGAGATGGAATATCTCAAAGAACAAATGACAGGTGTATAATTGTGAGTTTATTCAGTGTTGGTTTACCAGCAAACCAAGGTATAGAGTATTTTTAATTGGTCTGTTATTCACACACAAATTCAGATTTCTGTCACTGATCAGTTATAGACAGTAGGTGATTTGGTTTTTTTTAACAGTGGGGATGGCCCAACGGGCACTGGCACTACTCTATAGAGTATATAGGGGGATAACAAGGGGAATATATTTTGGTCATTTTGCTAACAAGGGGGATAGCATCCCCCCTCATCCCCCTGCAAACTGCCTACTGCTTATATATGTCTAGCACTATTCACTTGTTTGTTTGTTGATTTAATGATTTTTTTTGTTTGTTAAACTCTAAAAAAAAAAAGGATTACAGAGTTGCATTGTTGACTCCATCCACCATTTACAATGACAAATGCTGACAAATAAAACCCTCTAAAATGTTTCCCTCTGAATGAGACATGGCAGTATGAAGACAACATGATTCATCTTCCTTACGGTAAGTAACTTTAAAACAACAAAACAAAACAAAACATGGACACTCGTCAATCAAGCTGTCAGCTTTAAATGACCTTGTCATATTTACCCAACAAAGGAAAGACATTGCTTTCTGACTTTGTCTGGCAGTAAACTAGACTGGGGAAAGTGCACTGCTGCGGATGAAAGCCCGCTCTTGGTTTTTTTTTTTTTTTTTTTGATGATGAAATTGAGTCCTTTTGTGTGTAACATATATCAGCACTGTAAATATGCTATGCATCCTATGGCACTGATCCTTACAGAGTCACATCCCATTTAGCTTGATGAAAATCTCCCCTGTGTGTATTCCACTGGGATTCTGCTCACTTTAAAACAACTGATGCATGAAGTGAATGAAAGGAAAATGTCTTTGAACATAATGGACTCTCAAAGCACACAAGTGGGAGCAACAAATTTTGATGTGGTAATATACTGGTGTTTTTGCTTTGCCAAGGTTTAAATTTATGGGAGGTCTTGCAACTATTACGGCGGCTCCTTGCTTTCCGGTGCTCTGCGTTGCATGGAAACAAATTCATCCGTATACCACTGGCCTCTTTCACCAAGGCCATCTATTCACAGGCAGCTATCATTTGCTTGAGAGATGAACAGTACAGGAATTCTAAAAGTTCTCTGCCAGTGACATCAGCTGAGACAGCACATTTTTTAACGAGACTGCTAAGAGGTCAACCTCATCGATACACATCACTGGAATCCGGTGGAAGAAACAGCATCTTTGGAATCACAAAATATTTTTCATACTGATGTACATTTTAATGTACAACAACTGCTATGCACTCAACGCTATGCAAAACCCTATATGGAACCTATCTTACCCTGTCAGGCGGCACATTTCAGACGTTGTATTAATTCATGTTTCGTGTCCTGGTATGACACTTTACGCTGTAATGATCTCGGCTGAGCAGCTGATAACGCGTGCACATTTTTAACCGTTGATGAGGACGCTGAAAAGAAATGACAGGCCTTCCAGGCCTTCTCCTTATCTGGAGCCCAGACGGAGAGACGTTAGGTTGAGAGGTTGGAGACAACTTTCTGCGCAAAGGGTACATGCGTGGGTAGAGCGAGACAAGAGAAGACTGCTGGACCGTAACGGCAGATTGCTTTTGCTGACTGCAATAAGACCACAGAGACAACATGAAAATCCGCCTGTGACATGCTGGCATTTTCCCTCCCTTTCATATGTGGTTGTTTCATTCTTGCATGTGATCCTGTGAAAACAGCTATGGGTTTGAAACATTAGACTGCATGTAACAGGCGTGTTACTTAAAATAATTTTGAACTTAGTTTACGTAATATTCATGCAGAATAAGCAATATCAGTGACAAGATTAGACAAGATTGTGCAAATGAAATACAGCACATATCATCAATAAAAAGAAACTGTTTGATCATTCAGAAATTAGCCTGTTTCATTGTAGCAGCACAACGGTGTCCCTCTCCCCTCTGCGCCAAACAATTAACCGGCAAACTGGAAAAGACTCCGCCTCCGTGTCGCGAACATGGACTATCACAGCCATTACACATTGCCTACATAACGGGGACTGCAAACACAGAGTGCATTCCGAGGATGGTGCGATCCTGAAATACCGGATGGGTTGACGTTCCCCTTCGCTGTAGGAGCTGCATGCACAGCTGATGGAAGGATGTTAGAGCGAGCGGTGACGATTCAGTCGAAAACTTAAGCAAACAGACAAGATTCGGAATGACAGTATTGGCGACACTGCTTAACCACCCGACAAGCAAACGCCTAACCCAGGCCACCATCTGATTGTGGGTTTTATAAACAGCTCTTGGAATATAGAGCACGACCTGGAATGTACTGTGTACACAGTCCTTGGCATTTCGATAAAAGCTGCGAGAGTCAGCCATACAGCAAATCCTTCAGTGTTTTTTATCGCTGTCAGCCAGTACGTATTGCATTTTCATAGCAAGACTCTAACGTGAGTTACTTTCAGTTAATGGGTTGATGCTGCTTTCCCGTTTAACATTTCCTTTTATATTTTGGATTTACAAAGAATATCCTCTGTAACCTATCTATTACCATATGCATATTATCTACCTGAAACCATTAGCCTATACCGCAATCATGTAGCATGTGTTTTTAAAAGTTACATGCCCCCAAAACACCATCTTATATAATGCCACCAGTGCAATAGTTGCTCTAACTTTTCCTGTTTGTTTAGATGTGTCTTGACAAAGGTCCTTAAAGTAGTTGTTTTTCTATCATTTAAACGAGGTGTTGTTTGCTGGAGTTTAAAAAAAAAGTAGAAGCTTAAATTGGATACGCTCGTACTACGCAAGACCACACTCTTGAGTAATCCTTTCTTTTCAGCATTGACTTTAAACAATAATGGCTCGCCTGCGTAGAAAAGCTTGCGTCGCTCTTTTTCTTTTCATGATTTTTGTTTTCGGAACTATGATGGGTTTGAGAACTCTGAAGCCAACCGATGGCTTCTCCAACTTGGCCCCAGGATTAGATATGATGCCAGCGGGTGAGAAGGTGGACCGTCGCTCTGTATCTAATGATGTAGCAGCCTCGCTGGGACAAGCTCGAGTCCCAGGCAGTAACACCAAAGCAGTATTTTCAAACTCCGGATCGGACAAAACTCTTTTCTACGACGTACACATATTTTATTACGTGTGGTATGGGAACCCACAGATAGACGGCAGATACATACATTGGGACCATGGCTTGGTGCCACACTGGGACCCCAAAATCGCCGCCAGTTACCCGAAAGGAAGGCATACACCGCCAGAAGACATCGGTTCCAGTTTCTATCCCGAGTTGGGTCCGTACAGCTCCAGAGATCCAGAAGTGCTAGAGCTACACATGGAACAGATTGGAACAGCGGCGGCAGGTGGAGTGCAGTGATTATTCACTATCCATTTAAATGAACTACTTGCAGTTTTTCACCATCCTGCACGCCTTAGCAAGATATTAGTTCAGTGTCAAAACAGTATCAAATCTCCAAAATTGGCTGACATATGTAAGGTCAATGCTAAACCCATATATCAGTTTCTCCTTTGCCAAACGCAGAGTTACGACAGTTTGTTGGTATAATTTTGAAGATTTTTGGATGCTTTCCTTATTAATTTCTGTGACAAATTATGAAATTATAGCTTACTAAATCTACTTTTCACGCAAAGTGGAATCAAACGGGTGCTCTTAAAGTAGGCTGATCCCTGAAACATATTCAGCACTAGATAGACGGACAGCTCCATGCGTTCACTACACACAGTTAAGTTGGGTCGGCTGTTATCTAGCCTGAGGTCCCAGTTGAAACAGCAGGAATGTTGACACAGAGAGGTTAGAACCACAACAAACGTACTTTTTAAAAAGTGAGACGTTCACACAACCATAAAAGTGTACCACCACAAACTGCAGATTTAAGCAGTCATACCAGTCATATGTAATGTTGTAGCTGAGTGGTTTAGATGGCTATAAGGAGAACATGAAAGGGATGGAATGGAATTCATAAATGGGGTCTGTTTTTTAGGGAAATAAACGGAAAATTAACCGCACCATATGACAAAATAAAGGATTATAAAATAAAGGGAACAGACCGACGCAACTTCTAAAAACAGTTATATTGAAGTCAGAGACAACTTGACAAATGGAGCAGGTAGTATGGCAGTGCCTGATACTGTGGTGGTTACTGAAACCGAATTTAAAAAATGCACGACAGATGGAGAGCCAAGCGGACAAGCAAAATCAATCTAATTAGAGTTGCTGACTCTAGAGTGTGTTTCAAAAAGAAGCTCATTAACAGAGTTAAAAATGTATCTGTCTTAACTGAACTCAACTAAAAATATTTTTATTGACACTCCATTCCAACCTCCACATGGCTATTTCAAAAATAGTATTATTTCAATGAAACCATCAGATCCATGATGAAATGTACACTGAATGGCCTTTAATTGACGTTGAGCTCTTTTATGTGTCATAAGGTGTTGTGGTTCTGTCCTGGTATCCACCGGGTCTGGCAGATGACAATGGGGAACCTACTGAGGACCTGGTGCCTGCTATCCTGGATGCCGCATACAGACACAGCCTGAAGGTAATCGGTAGTTTCGTGCCGTTTCATATTGTCAATTTTCGTTTCTCTCATTTAGAACGTGTGATGTCAAAGGTGAGAAAGAACGTGTTTCTCACGATGACAGAAATGAAAGAAAGACATGCACATGATTGAAAACCAGCCAGGTTGGAAAATAACAACTGAAACTAACCAGCTATGCATGTTTTCACTTCTCTCCTGCCACCACACAAAGGTTGTCATGAAACATTTACAAGCCCGCTTCTTCGTAATCCAACACGTGTAATGTTAGATACGTTCACCTCATTAAAATACAGATGGGATGAAGGAAAACATAGCGCTGAAAGAGCAGATGTCACATAGAATTCATGAGTCGTGAGCACTGGATCTAACCCACTAAGGATAACTCTCAGTTAGAGCTGCTTTTTGGCACCTTGGTAAGCAGTTGGCATATATGTATTTTTGTGTTTTTGCTAACAGCTCTCAAGATGTTGCTAAGCCTCAGGGTTACTGTCTGCGTGTTTAAACAGCTGTAGCGCCTTGCGTATGATAGTGTGTGAATGAGTGGCCGTTGGATCGTGAAAGTCATGCGTCTGAATGAATGAACGTTGAGGCCCGTGTGATGAGAGAGTTGCTTGTAAGATGCTTGCTCTCTCCAGCTGAGCACCATCAATAATGCACAATCCGTGTTTGCTCAGTGCACTTTGCATTTCAACATGGACAATCAGCCCATTAGGAAATGAGCCAGTCATACGGAAAAAAATTTGAGAAACTTGCAGTACAAAGGTTTACAGCTTTAATCTATGCTTCTCCTCCTTTGTCAAAGGTTACTGAAGCTCTTTTTTCCTCTCAGGAGGACAAAAAAACTAAGTGTTCAGAAATTGCTAGCCCTGGAGAGAAATGAGAGATTCTTCAGTCTGCATACGAATTTACATGTTTAAGCTTTGTTTTGTTTTTTTCCTCAAAAAACATGGTTAACCTTTTTTAAATATGCAGAGCTCTTCACTGTGGGTAGAGACATGCTAAATCTATGCTGGAGTGTTAGAAGACAAGATGCAACTGAACAAGACACAACTGAACATGCTAGGAGTCTTTGTTGTTTCAGAAGTATGCAGTATGAGAATCCTATTAGGGACTAAATCTGTGTATTTTAAAAAAAATATGTTTTGGAGAAAAAAAGGAAATCAAACTGAAATAAACAAAAATTCAAATCAGTCTAACTTCTAAGCTTCTGAAGTCATTAAAAAGTCAAATGTTTTTCTTTAAATGGAGTCCCTGGATATTTTGAAGGATGATTCTCTCTCCCTGTAAAATGGGGAATTTCAAAGCCAGCTTAGTCATTCTGTCTTTTTCCTTTAGTAGGCCTATGACTTTAGTATGACTACAGTTCTCATGAATGCCCTCTGTCAACTCTCCTTTGCTTGCCCTAGCAAAATACACAAGACAAGAGCTACCCTCTTTGGGTAATAGGCTCAACATTTATCTGAGCAGTTTGTTGTAGCCGCCTTTGATGTGGCCCACATTATATCTGACATATTTTCACACGTGTGTGTGTGTTAAAACATTTGACAAACTTTCTCTCTTTTCTGCAGAAACAAACATGACAAAAGCAAAAACCAGTTTATGTGGAGTAGAATTAAAGGATTTATGAGTGGTGTCAACACTCAGTATTTTTAGGGTGCGCCTTGCTTGATAGTTGTTTGGTTAGAAAGTGTGTTTGGCCCTGAGGGGGAACCAATAAAGGGCCAGAGTGTGTATGAGTTGGTCCCATGACTCATTGTGCTTCCCCGAACATTTTCCACCCTGAGGGGTTTTAAATGTTCTAAGCGATAAGTAGGGCGTGTGGAGGGGGTGGGGGTGAGGGGGGTATGAATGGGTGAACGATTTCATTATGTCGACCTCACACTTTTGCTATCAACGAAACAACGTGGAGCGTATGATCCAAAGAGCGAGGCAACACTATTAGCGGTTTCAGCTGTCCTTTTTTTTGTTCTCGTCGCGAGTTAAGTTAAGATGAACGCGACGTATCTGTTCTTTCTTTAACGTTCTCCAGACTGTCTTTTACTGTACCGTGATGGTTTGTGAAATGTAAATAAAATGTCTTGTGACAGATTTAAGACCTTTTCAAATACTGGGATGGGAATTGCATACAGAACGGGCTGAAATCCATTTTTGTGGATGAAGGGCTTCTCCCTCCGGCTCACAGCTGCCGTGGAACCGTCTCGTTCCGAGATATTTAAACGTTCCTGCTGAGCTTCGTCTCATTTAGTCACAAATGACTGCAGAATAATGTTCTTATATGCCCACTGGAAAATGAGCCCGTCTTGCTCAATGGCCACATTCGTCTAAGGCAAGCAGAGACGATGACATCTTTTTTTTTCACACGCCGAATAAAAAGCACACACGCTTGACTAACCTACTGTCTAACATTTAATGAAAACCTGTTTCAGTAGGCAGAAGCTAATTAGTAATGGAAACATTATTGTGAGGTCTCTGAATGAATTGTAAAATTACTGTTGAGAAATGAACTGTGTTAATCTCCATGGTTACGGTTGCCCTTAAACATGTGAATGTATAACTAGTTTATGTTCTATCTGTTGTATATCTCCACAGTTTCAGATAGTGTTCAGCCGCCACTGAGCTTAGATTTGAATGTAACCACCTAAAAAAACCCCTAAATTGTTTGTGAGGGGGAAAAAGCTTGAGAGCATGCATTACATAGAACATTGTCTATCAGATTCCATTACAAAGCACTTATCTGTCATTGTCTCCACTATCACTAAAAACAAGGATGCCCTGCTTTCCAACCTATTTTTTGTTTATTCTGAGTATTGTTTTTTTTTTTTTTTAAACCTCTCTTCCCATCACAATCTTGGCCTGTACCACTCCAATCCGTTAATGCATTTATGCCTCAATGTCACTATGACACCAGGAGCTCTGCCTGTCACCAAGAGCCGCATTGCCACGGCAACTGCTAATGAGGCCTCACAGACCACTCTGCCATTTTTCTATGGTCCCATCTTAGCAGCTCCTGCACTGAATGAAAGCAAAGCTCACACTCTCTTTCTTTTCTCTCTCTCTCTCTCTCTCTCTCTCTCTCTCTCTCTGTGTATGGAACAAAAGCTGGTATGAAAAATAAAACTGAAATCTAATCTCATGTGTATTAACCCTAATGTAACAGCACAGCCATATTCAGATGAACAAATCTTCAAACAGCAATAACTGATGCCTAAGAAACTGAATAAGGTTGTCTGTAGGTGGAATAATGCTTTCACAGCAAAGGGACCGCACTGTGATTATTTAACTTGCTGTGAGCTGCTACGTCCAGCTAACTAACTAATGGCTGCATGTTATGCTTCACAGATCCATTTTGCCCCATGGTGTTCCCTCTGGGTCTCCTTTCAAATAGAAGTATTCTACTATGATCATAAATAATTCAAAGTCATGCCACGGGCCTCTCAAGTAATTTTGCTTAAAACACCAGCTTGTTCATTTTACCGTGAGAGATGTGTTTAACAACCTGTCTGTCAAATTAGATGATTTCTAACGTGAACGTAAAAGGGACCTCAAAGAGATGATTATATTTATCTGTAGGTGTGTCTGAGTAACATAATGCAAAGCCAAACTGTCTATAGGAGCGTATAGCATTTATATTACAGAGAATTATTTATAAGGATTTGAAAAGACATAACCGCTCTCAAACCGTTTGCGAAAAGACATAAATCAGTAGCTGGCATGTTCGAGAAATTCCAAGAAAACTTGATTATTTATTCATACTCATATTGTATATAGCCTTTTTTTTTTGTTGGTAAAAGCAAATTCAAAACAACACAATTCACTAACTCCATTGTGTTCTGCACTGCTGGTTGCCTTCCTTTAATCACAGGGAGCATTTGGTAGTGTGTTTATTTTATTGCCAGGAGGAAGTTACACTGCATCAGCAGAACAACAAAAGAGAGGCAAGAGAGGAGATTTAATGAGGGGCAGGTTGTAAATCTAATTGGATGTAATGATTTTAACTGAAATATAATACAGTGACTGTGTAAGCTGTCAAATGTCCAGTATTCCTTTTAGCCTCTGTTTGTACTACATTTGTCACAATGGGCCTTTTGTGCTACAGCTGTCGAGAGCTTTCAGTGTGGCCTGATTTGGGGATTAGAGTAAATCCAGTCATTTAAAAACGACAAACAACTATTACCGGCTGCAAGTAACAATACTTCAAGTCAGAGCCAAGAGTTAAGAAAACTATTAGAGCGTGCATAATATTTAAGGTGTAAAAGTGAATCTCAAAAGGAATAAGGAAATCAACTTGAGATGAGAGCAACTTTCAAGGTGTTTAAGGTGCGACTTTCAAGCAACTTTCGTGAGCTCTGGCATATGGCCACACCATGCAAAAATTTCACTGATCATTTTATCCATCCCAGGTTGCATTTCACATCCAGCCCTACAAAGGAAGGACTGACCACACTGTTCACGACAACATCAAATACATCATTGACCGGTGAGTGCTCATTCGCTGGCCATAGCTCCGCCCACAGCCCCGAAGGAAAATTTTGGCTTTTGCTGCAAGCCATTAATCTAAATCATTGAAGATATGGGAAAGATGTTTTTTTTTTTTTTTCTAGAATCAAGCCACAATGCCCAGTCACATAAATATTTATGCGTAGATATTTATGGATGTGTTCTATTCCGTTCCTCAGTTATGTTGGATGAATTCATTAAAATGTAATGTTTTCTTCTTTGTCTCTGAAGGTATGGGGACCACGGGGCTTTTTACCGCTTTACCTCCAGCACAGGAAAAGTCCTCCCAATGTTCTATATCTATGACTCCTATCTGACACCTCCCGAGGCTTGGGCCGACCTCCTGACTCCCACGGGTTCTCACAGCCTCCGAGGAACCCCGTACGATGCCATCTTCATCGCTCTGATCGTGGAAGAGAGACACAAGCACGATATCCTGGCGGGGGGCTTTGATGGCATGTATACTTACTTTGCCTCCAATGGTTTCTCCTTTGGCTCCTCACACCAGAATTGGAAAGCCATAAAGGACTTCTGTGACGGAAACAACCTGCTGTTTGTCCCTAGTGTCGGGCCCGGATACATCGACACCAGCATACGGCCATGGAACAACCACAACACTCGAAACCGAGTCAACGGACGTTACTACGAGACGGCTTTGCAGGCGGCGCTGAACGTACGACCGGAAATAGTAACCATCACCTCCTTTAATGAGTGGCACGAGGGTACGCAGATTGAGAGGGCCGTGCCAAGGAAGACCGTAACCCGTCTGTACCTGGACTACCAGCCCCATCAGCCAGACCTGTACCTGGAGCTTACCAGGAGGTGGGCACAACAGTTTAACAAAGAGAAAGAACAGTGGCTTATGTGAGAGATTAAGCAGTCATAAGAATGGAGCATGGGGTGTGTGACCTTAAACTCCAGTGGTGAACAGTTTTATGCACTTTTTATGTGTGTGAGAGTGTGTGTGTGTGTGTGTGTGTTTGTGAAGGATAGAGAGTGATAACTAAGAGGCATTTGTTCTATGAAAGAATTCTTGTGTGAGTCTGATCAAACTGCTTTTTTCAGAGACTTGACCTCATATTTTGAACCAAGCCACGTGACAACAGACTGTAATGCTTTAGACTTAACACCGGACAAAACTCTGGTCCTTCTCATCGTACGAGACACTCGCTGTCACTAGTAGCTACTGCACGGACACACAAACACTAATGTTCTTTTCCTGCTTGAAAAACCACTTCCACACGCGACCCAATGTTGCTTTTATCCTGCTGGAACTCGTTTTAATAATAGCTTGATTTCCCTTTACACGAACTGGCTTTTATGGTCATAAATGATTGACAGCAGTGTTTCTAAAGGTTATGTCTGATCATCTCTCTGTAATCCTACCAGTATTTTGCTTTCACTTGTGATACGTTCCACTAAAACTGAAGACAAAAAAAAAGCTTTAAATCCAAGGGGTATCGTCATTCTTAAGCCGAGGAACACCTCTATTTGTAGCTACAAACGAATCAATGTACACTGAAATATTTTGGACGGTGTTGAGGTTGATATGAAAGCTAATTTTACATTTTGACGCATATGGAACAACACTGGTCATTATTTGCCTGCATTACTGCTGGAGGCAAGGAGACGCTATAGATGAGACATCTTGTTAACCAAACAAAAGGAATTGTTTGACACTTTGTAATTCGTCAGATCTCAAAAAAATCTGCAATACCAATTTAAAGATAGAAAATGATCCGAATTCTAAAAATGTAACGTGAGACTGATGTGAATGGTAAATGTGGATGTGATGGTTAATGAATGGTATGTGTCCAGTTTATATACAAGCCCTCTTACACTGAATTGACAAATATTTTAATAAAAGGATATGTCCTGATTAAAATGTATATATTAATGTTTGAAGAGACTTCACAGCATAACAAAAGTGTTGCGTCATGAAGTACCAATATGCAGTGTAACGTATGGATACTGTACCATGAAGAACACAAGAAACTGCTTTTTTTCCATCGTCATCAAATGTGAAAATCAAAGAAAGCCAACAAAATACACCAAAAAATATGAAAAATGGAGACAGGCTATATTAAAGATTAACAGAGTATTAAAATACATTCTGTTTAATTTACTTGACATGTACAAGAAATTCAACACATTACAGCCCAAATGACAGCTAATGCAAATGTAGCAGTTCACATTCAGAGGAAAATATCTAGGTCTTGCACACATTGCAAAACCAAGACTTTCAAATGAATGAGTAACATTTGGTCCACAATGCAATCCCATTTAACAGCCAGGAACCGTTCAGCCAAAGTCATCAAGAGTATTAAAACTTCAGAAGACATAAACTCCTCCAGAAAGTGGCTCACTGCTGGGTCTGTGACAGAGTTAAATTGACCATTTTAAAACTGAGATCAAATAAACTTGCCCCCCCCCCAACAAAATATTTAGAATTCCAGATAAAAAAAAAAAGTTTTAAATTCAAATACAGAACTAAAACCCACATCACAGATATAAAGTAGGTAATAAATTAAGTGTGCAGACACATTTTCCAAAGGCATCTGCTTCCCAAAAAATACGTATAATAATTTAAACTCCAAAAAAACTCTGTGTGTAATTCATAATTGACACCATATGTTCATAAATGACAGCTTGTGTAACCGGCAGGAGAAAAAGAATCAGTGCTGTGTTGGTACCAAAACTACATGGTTTCTGCCCTTCTATTGTTAACCTGAGTCCTTGCTTTAAGACGGTGATAATGAGATATTTATTTTAGGATAATAACAAGAACATCCTATTGACATGCATCAATGGGGCATCAGACCATTCTCGTTTGGCAAATGTGGTCAAAAGTACCTCTTTCCCAATTAACCTGAAGACTTGAACAGGATGATTAAGCAATGGATGAATATACACAATCACCAGGTGCCACGTTACGGAAGGGGTGAAAGATGAATCGCCATTTCCAAAAATGTGGCATGATAATATATCCTGAATTTTAGTCAGTTCTTCTTGGATTTGTAGTCCAGGCAGAGTGAATCCTCTTTTCCTCGGCATATTAACAAGCAGGAGCTGGTTGTGCGTTTTGACAGTCCATTAATGGAGACGCTGAAAGCGTCTTACTGATTTGCAGAGTCTTCCAACAATCCATATTTACGCTCAAGGATATCGATGGTGGAAGCGAAGGCACTATGGGATGGAAAAAAGGGCGGGGAAAACACTGCGTTGATAAGAGATTTCCTATTTACAATACGCTCTACTGAAGTGACACTTCCTCTGTGAATAATGTTCCACTGAGACCATTAAAGCCATCAAATTAACATGTGTTACTGAGACAAAGAAAAGAGTTACAGAATTATGTTACAGAATTGAGCATCACTGCACACTGGACATATCCTAATATCACCAATGCACCCTTCTACATGTGTTGTCTACATAATGTATCTTGGTATATTTGGTTCCCTGAAGTGTCCACCCACTAAGAAGTGTAGGGTTAATGTAAGTTTACACTCATTTATCTCAGAAAAACAGCTGAAATTCATTGGCTTTACTCACCATCCCGGCCTTATGACGCGGTATCTACCGGGCACAGAGAGATCGACCACCGTCGAGCCCAGACGACTCTGGTCCCCAATGGGTCCCCCGTCTACCACAACTGCCAACCTTGGCCATAGGTCCTGAAACTCCTATGGACAAAATTCCAGTAAAGTCTCATATGCCTTGACACCATTACTATGGCTAAATTGGTTTAAAACAAAGCATTGTAGCTCCCGCAAGATGATCGATGCTTACGTGAACTGCTACGGTGCTGGTTTGTGTGCTGACGTTGGCACTTGTTAGGGCGAGCGGTTCTTCACACTTCTGACAGAGGCTTCTCATGAAGACGTGATCAGGGATACGGACTCCAACGAGCTGGAAGTCAAACCGTCACGCACCATGTTAAGGGAAGAAACAACACATACATGATGCTGACAAGGGTTGCACTGTGTGTAGTTTTTGGGTAAAAAAAAAAAAGTGTCACACAAGTATAAGTCGTACCCGTGTGAATGGATTAAGGTCAGGGTTCAGTGTTTTGGTTCTTTCCAGAACCAGGGTAACAGGTCCAGGAAGTAGATCCTGTAGAAGCTCATTCTTCACACACACCTTACAGTACCTGCCAACCAAGGAACAATTATTGTGAATCTGAAACAAACTTTACGGATTAAGGAAATACTGAACCTCAGAAGTCTGATATGAAATGACTAACACTTAATACTCACTTGTAAATATCTTCAATTTCCCCAACACAAATTGCCAAAGGTTTATCTCCATTTCTGCCTTTAATATCATACACAGTCTTGATAGCGTCTGAGTTTTGAGCTAGGCAAGCCAAGCCATAAATTGTATCAGTAGGTACAGCCACCACTTGTCCGTCTTTCAGGGCCTTGACTGTGGAGTTTAGGATGTGATTCCCATCTGTGGTTGTAAAACACACGTGTAAGTAAAGTAACCTTCCAAATGACTATGCTCAACGATAAAGTCAGCACTGCTGTTTCAAAGGAACAAAATGAAGTTATAGCTCCCCTTGTGTCGTGTTGACAGGGTAACTAGCAATGCTAGCCGGTCAACAGTGCCAGCACCAAAATGAGACATATACTGTCAGGTTCGAGGAGCAATTTAATATTTTTGTCACCACGCATCACATACAAGGCACACAAGCTGTTCCATTCAAAATGACATTCATTTCCAGTTTAACAATTTTAAAGATAAACTCTATCAAGCTCAAAGAACACGTGAGCTAAATTGACCATCTAAAAGAAAGCGTGCGTTTGTAAACTGTCGAACACAGCAGCATGTTGCCACGATGTGAAATGGAAACACTTAAAATGATAATGAAATTGTAAATGGTTCGGCATTTAGTTATTATGTGAGACAGGTGAGACGCTAGCGAACTTTACCTTGCTGTTTGTCCCCTGATTGGGCCAACGCTGCATGGCAGTTTTGCGGCAGCAAGTGTAGTACTCGAGTCTTCAACTCTTTACACATAGTTCCGGCTGTAAATGATTTCGTTAATGTGTAATTATATAGGTTTAATAGTGTCGGTGTGCGAATGAATTTCTGTAACGGCATCAAAAGAAACTCAATGCGTTTACAGCATGGTGTTTCATCAGCGTGCGAAGCAGGAAACAACAATGAGAGAGACGAAATTTCAAAGTAAGAGTCGTAGTCGTCTGAAAAAAATTAGCTCAAAAGTAACACAGGCTAATAATTTTCTGAACAGATAATCGAAATGATTTAGGGAAGTGCTGTTAAATCGAGGACTATATTTTATCGTTATTCAAGAAGCAATTTTTCTTATTTATTTGTAAATAGATTTAATAAAAAAATTTAAATTATATTTATTTATAAATAAATTCTCATTTATTTATAAAATTAAAAGTGTCAGTCCTGTGTATATTATGAATTCAAGAACTGGTTTCAGGGGACCCAAGCAAAACTCTGAACCAATTTATGAGGGGAAATGAAACGACCGCAAATTCAGACTAGCAAGTCACACGCAGATTTATGAATGGTTTAAATAAAAAAGGTGACGTGCACATTTCTTAATAAATACTTTTTTTATTGCAACAATACTTTCCCACAATTCTGATTGGTACACTTTTTAGTACGGGCAACAGACATGAATACCATATAAATATCCTATGTGTAAAATATGCTTGAAGTCAAAAATTAAAATGTATATTAAAATACTATTGAAGACAGAGCCCAAAACATGATGTAATTTCCATAACAGCCACCGAGATACACCTTCAGTATTACAGAAGTCACACATACAACCAAAAACAACCCACGTTACCGAAGGCAAAATATGAGAAGCTCTTGGTTATACCACTCACAACCTTTCACTCTTATTCTTGTTATTGTTCAAATTTAAGCGAAACTCTAATGTGACGCCGTAGATGCAATTCTGCGTTGGCGCTGGTTTAATAATGAGTGCACGCGCACGCCTTTCATTATCATGTGAACCCATTTAACAGCTCTACCTTGTTAATTAAGCGTACGGCTACACTCACGTCTCCCAGTGAGATGGCGTCGGGTGCAGGTAAGAAGCTGAGTCAAGGTGCTTTTGAGCACACTGAATGCACATTTAGCACATATTCACCTTTTGTTACTGTTACTTCCCTCAGATAACCAAGGAGACACCTTGGACAAAGAGACAGAGTCTCTAGAGACACAGGTACGCTTTCCTTTCCATAACGAGATCATCAGGGAGTCTTTTCCTCGACCCTTCTCTTTACCTCATTCATTTGCTACAGAAGCATATCGAGGATCTTGATGCAAGGATGGCTAACAGAAGAGAGCAAATCGAGCTGTGTAACAGTGTCCTGAAAGATTTACTGCATATTCAGAATATTATATCGGTACGTGAAAAACGTGTAAGAGCTTATTGTTTTCTGTTCTCTGACACTGGTAAATGTATGCACGTATCCATTTACTTGCAGGACAAAGGCCTGGGTGACGCATCATTGTCCGACCTGAAGTGATGAGGGTTTCTTTTTTTTTCTTTTAAATTTGAATGTTAACTTCGGTACAGTAATAAATCTATTAATTTAAACTTCACAGAATGAAACAATTTAACAGACAATTCAGATCAGGTTTAATTAGTATTATATTGCTTTCAATTCAAAAAGTTATTACTTTATCATAATACAATATTACTTTGTACAAAACAAGCATATAAGCAAACAATTTTCACATTATACATTCTTTAAAAATACAGAACCTTTACATCTGTCCTCACTCTTTGGGTGTTGAAGGCAGTCACATGGAAGCATTTTTGTTTCCCCATCTCGTATCCCTAGAAGACTATACTGATGAGTTGTGCCTGCTTCTATTTCCATAACATGCTTTCTCTGCACTTTCTCTCCATGTTCTATCATATACAGCGAGCTGTTTTGTTTCTTCATCAGGCAGGGTGACACCAAAGCTAATGAATAAGTGTTTCTGTTAGTGTAATTCAGATAAAACTCAACTGACAAACTAATCTAATACGTCGTCAGAGGAGGGACAAACCATTTTCAAATTGCAATGCAATAACCCCATAAGGATCAAATCAGCTTTTTGATTTGCAAACAAAATTATTGGCATTCACATGAATGGTGTGGGTTCAGAAAAGAAAAAAAAAAAAAGGTACAGTAAATCTGGACTTGAGATGATTTTCTGAGAGATATTGAAAAATACATATTGCATACTTAAAAGCTAATCTGACAATAGAAATAAATTCTCTAAAAGTGAGACGAGACAAATAATTCTTACAACAGAATTATATTGACTCTTAAGCAAGTTCACCGAGTTACCTGCTAGGTAACTCACAGTGAAGGAAATCTAGGGGGGCAGTATAAATTAAAAAAAAACAGAGCGACTACTGATGAACTGAAGGGGGAGCAAACAAACACTGAAATATTAAAATGCCCAGACATAGAACAATATGCACTGTTTCAGTAAATCACATTAAACTTAAAAAAAAACAAACCAGTGAACAATAGTTTGGGTAAACATGCACATAATCAAAAGAATATCCATACCGTTGTCATCACAGAGAATGAGTGCGCTGAGCTTTGCAAATAAGCATCTCTTTTGAAATGTACACTGAAGATGGCTCACACCTCCACTCACACGAGCTTGTTTTCAGCTAGTGGCATCTTGCATATGGTGACATCTGAGGGCTACAAGGGAATAAGGACTTGTCCGATTGTGTTTATACTGAATGATGCAGATGGGTCAACAGTTCTGGTGCCTTACACTAAGGGAAAGTCTGTAGGCATTTTGCATAGTTCATCGCTAACAATGATGAGGTTTAAAAGATGATGGTGAGGGAGTAAACCAGAGGGCAAAATCAACATTCATAATGCCAAAATAATGCCAACCCGTCCATTTTTCACTGCCAAAAAAATGTTATGGTGAAATAAATGTGAATGTCAAAATTAAACACAACACGGCTGATGGGGAAACTATTCATCGTACAAATTCTGTGCACCAATGGGTCTCGATTTAAAAATCAATGCCCGCCCACCCTGTACTGTAGGAAATAAATGAATGTATGAACAGCAAAACTGCACACTGCAAACTATTCTAAATAACCTAAAACAAAAACAAAAGGCCAGTCTTTTCCTCTCAAAAACCAAATAACCAAACAAAAGGTTTATCAAGGTAAAGCGGGCCCTGGTATAATTTAAACTATGCAGTTGTGAGAGGCCTTATGTGACATAAGAATGGGTGTGAGAGTGGTCATGATGTCACCCACCCCTCTTAAATGTGGAAAAACCCAAAGACAGCCATTTCTTGGCATTGGCTAAAGAGAAAAAAAAGGAACGATTTATCAGTTTTGTTTCTCTCACTTGACGGATGTTCTGTGAGGGTTATCCACCACGTAATGGAGCTTAAATGCCCCTGATTAATCAGAGAGTTGTAAGGCAAAGCTGTCCAACATATAAAACATGGTGTACGGTAAGAACTTTGCTGTAGTACACAAACGCTGTATTTGTGTACGCATTTGAAAATGATGCACTAATGCAGACCAGAACACACTCTAAACTACACAAAGATCAATATGTTAGCGACCGCTCTAAAATCAGTGATCCTCAGAAAGGTGGCATACTGCAAAGAAAAAGGGCAGTGCAGACTCATGTCATTTGACTCAAGTCCCAAACCCGGATTCTATATATTCATACTTCTATACAAAAATACAAGTTCAAATACAATCTAAAGGCATAAACGTAATATATTATCAAATATTCTATATTTACACTATAATCAGCTCCTAAGAGGCTCTCCGTACAGCAGTGGTATACAAATAAGGACCCCAGTAATGGAGATAACTAGTTGTTTGCTTGGTTACCTTCACTTCTGATAGGTAGTGAATTAGAAACAGGAGCGAGAAACCAACTGAGAGCAAATGTGAACATGGTCTGAGGGTGTTTCGGCAGTTGATTGCTCTAACACCTAATCAGGGATTCTCACTTCAGAGAATTATCAACTTCCTATGCTAGTTGATGTCTGCTTGATTTTCACTATCCCTGAGTGGGCCATCTGGATGAATAAACTTTATCTTTTTTTTTTTTTTAGTGTGCTGAGACTACAGATTTGTTCATTGTCAGAAGAAGCATTACATGAGACCTAACCATATCATTTCCTTAAGTCAGTGCTCGATGCCAGGGTCCTGAAGGGTTACAGAAGTTTTTTTTATTTTTAGTTTTTTTGCGAATCGAAGAGATATTCGGCACATTTCGTTACTGCACTGTGAGCGTATGAAATGCTCTAAATTCCCCCGATTGGAAAGTCCTAAGATAGAGGCCTATGGCCTGTCACTGCTCGAAAGGCCGAGAGGAAAGCATTGGGAGAGAGGCCCAAGTGTGACGCCGAAAAAAACAAAACAACAACAAAAAAACACCCCCCCTTGAAATCAGTTACGTCATGGAAAGGGAAAAAAAACAGAGACCCATCCTGTGTGCGTGTTCCACCTGCATCCAAAAGGCAATAGGGGCAGGGAGAGAAAGAAAACAGGTTGGACGAGAGATGAGGATGACAGGACTTGGTCCGCCAAGCTTGGGCACATGAGAGTCAGTGAGGGGGGGGGGGGTGGTCACATGGAGATTAAGCCATTCAATAAATTAACAAATAAAAAAAATTAAATACTACTTGTAGGCAGCAGTTTTCAACAAATTTTTAAATTACATTTAAAAGGCAAACGATTTTGATCTTTTTTTTTTTTTTTACTTGGATAATAATACGAACTGTTCAAACAAAATTACCTAAAACTGTAATCTCATTTCTCGGACTGCTCTAAACTTCCTAATGAATGACAAAGAAATGTCATATTCATGGCTGATGTGTGCTGGACTGTGGTGGAAAAGGAATGGCTGCATGAAATACCCAGTCATAAGTTGTTTCTTTGTTTGTTTGTTTTTACAGTGCATTCAATTTACTGAATATACCAGTTCGCTTTACATGCAGTACATTCTGGTAAATCACATGTGAAATGTGTCAGTTTTCAGCTGCAGACTGAAGTACAGTATGTTGATGTATGAAACATTTTGCTCCATTCTATTAATATCCATATACCTACAGTTTTTTTTTGTTCTATATCAGTCAGTGCTATGAGTTTTATGCAAAGTCCTTCAAAGCCTTATTAAATCATTTGTTTTAATAAGGCTACACCTCTTGGCTTATCTAATTACCTTTTCTAATTATCTATTCATTGATAGAAACATATGTATATATGTGTATTTTTTTGCCAAAGCTCAATAAATATTTTGATCACTAGTTTGCATGCTTAATAATTCGATTTTTTTTGTTAGTCATACAGAGTTCAAATCTCACAGTATGATAAACTGAATCACATGAGAGGATATGAGGCATTTATGAAGAAATAGCCCAAAATGACCTTGCCCTAAAATGTCACCTCGTTCAAAGTTCATGAAGACACAAAATGAGACATATCAGAATGCACTGCGAGTAAAATACCATCTTCATGGGGTTAAGCTCTGGCATGATGAATGTAAAACATAACAAAACAAAACAAAAACAAACACAAAAAACCAAAACTAACTAGCATAAACCCTTCCTCACATGAGATCGGAGTGTGGATGATTTGATGCTTATGAAGGGAACCCGGGTTCCTCGTCTCCATAAGGTGCAGCAGATCACTGGTGGAGGCTTGCCTTCAGCCACCACTAGGAGGCGCTGTTGCCGCCTCCCTCGCTCATGGGGAAATCGTCGTCAGCAACAAGCAGCAGAGCCTCGATGTTGGCTGTGGTCTCGGGGCTCTGCAGAGAGAGGAAGTCGGCCACATCCACGCTGGCCAGGTTGTCAGTGGGAGGATTGGTGGCCGTGGACTCAGGGGGGAATGTCGCAGCAGTAGGAGAAGGGTCGTCAGGCCGGGCCTGGGTATGAGTGTGACTCACAGTTTGGTTCACCTTACAGGGAGACTGCTGAGCGCAGCACTGGGGAGTAGCTTGTTGGGCTGTGGGGAGTGGAGGTGCTGTGGGGAGTGGAGGTGCTGTGGGAGGAGGTTCTGTAAGTTGCTGATCTGAGGAGGGGCTGCTCTTTGCGGAGCTCCTCTCTTTTGCCGAGTCCCTGCACGAACACTGACACTGGCATGACTCCTCTTGCTTAATGATGATGACTGGTAGGCTCAGGCCAATCTGCTGCACGGCGTTTCCTAAAACACAGACAGGTTCTTGTGTTTTTGACTGATCATAAGTATCACTGTCAAAGGGCACTAATTACATGCACTGCCGATTACCCTGACTCAGAATAAGCCTTGGGCATACCTGGGTGTCCTCCGACTGGTATGGCTGTGGTGAAGAAGACTTTTTCCACTTTTGGGCCCTGAATGTGAAAGACATTTCAGTAAGCAACTGATAAAGAAAAGGAGTCATGCAAAAATAAAAAAAGGGGTGAAAAATTAAAGATTTGAATAGCGATAATGTCATGCGTTGTACAACTGGATTGTGCATTTGCATGAATGCTAATTCAGTACAGCACTAGCAGACCATTAAAAATAAACAAATGATATCAAATGATCTGCATTTCAACTAAGAAATAACATCTTGTTTTACATGAGAGTATGTTGCGTATCAGAGAAGCTCTTTTCAGGTGTGACAGAGGAATGCCTTCGACAGAACACGGGTCAGAGAGGAGAGGGCTCTGACCTGTTGCTCGGGGTTTTGCTGTGGGTTGGCAGCATTGCTGAGGATCCACTGCAGGTTCTGGTCAGACATGACGATGCTGGGCTGCAGCAGACCCTGCGTGGGGGCGATGGTGATGGTGGGGGCGGGAGCCAGGCCGGGAGCGCCAGCCAAAGGCACGGCATGCGTCGCGCTGGAGACGGTCTCCGCGGAAACAGCGGCCGCCGCCGCCGGAGCGGCGCCGGTGACGACGGGGGCAGAGACCGCGAGGGCACCGGGCTGTACTTGGCTCTCCTGCTGAAGGAACTTGGGTGGCAGCGCCACATAGTGTTGTGAGGCTGGAGGTACGGCGGGAGCGGGCACTTCTGGTGTGTTAAGCGGGGTGGGGGTGGGGGCGGCGGCGGGGGCAAAGGAGGAGACTTGTTGGGTGGTGATGGAGGAGCTGTTGGGCGCTGGAGCTGCAGGCTGAGGTGCCTGAGAGGGGAGGGGGACAGGCTGAGGAGGGGAATCAATAATAGGTGCGGTGAGAGTACAGGAGGAAGAAGAGGAAGACAGGGGCTGGGTGAAGGAGAGCAGGGGCTTGGATTCGGCTGCAGCTGTCTGAGGCGGGGTCTCCAGGCCAAAGGCTTCCACTAGGTTCTCTGAAAGGGGATAGAGGAACTGAGCTTAAAAACGTCGTCAGAAATAAAAAGCGTGACGCCAGTCTAACATACGGTTTGAGTTAGAAACCGTGAGGGGTACTTACCGGAGGGTTGAGTGTCATCCTGATTAACGCTGTTTTCAGGACTCTGGAACATTAGCTCAAATATCCTCACTGGAGTAACATTGTTAAGATCCAAGCTTTGAGACTGCAACACAAAACAAGGAGATATAAACTACACAGAAATGCTTCTACTCCCTTTTAACAAAGGTTTGTCTAGGGGAAAGAAGTGAGCGTTGAAGGAATGAGACAGCATTAACTCACATTGTGAAGGTTTTCTCGAAATTCAGAGTCTGTGGAAATGAGGCTCAAATCACTGAGACACAGCGAATGATTCGCATCCTGCCGTGTCATGATAAACAAACAAAACACAAAGAAGCAATTAGACTTTGCTGTTTATCAGCCAGAAATGACAACATAACACGCAATAAAACGTAGCTGCCGAGAGACCAGAGACACGAATTGCCGAATGTGGCTGCGTTGATTCATTTAATTACCAGAAGGACAAGCAAGATATCACCAGTGTGAGCTCTGTGGGCAGCATTAGGAGAAAAAAACAAACAAAAAAAACAAAAACTAGAGGCGAGGCCAGGCGAGTGCTGTGTGTCTTTATGCTAACTCACTTCAGACAGTGGATTACTGAGGTTGGAGCTGAACGGCGCACCCTTGTCATGACCCTTTATATGACTCTTCAGGCTGTACTGAGAGCTGAATGTCTTCTCACAGCCGTCACTGGGACAGAAGAACGGTCTCTCTCCTGAATGATACAGACAAGAATGAGGGACGGAGGGCTTTGCGTTTATATCGGGGGGGGGGGGGGGAGTCTTGGCACAGAACGTTGGAGTAAACACACAGATTTTGTGTGCGATATCTCGTAGAGAGCAGTTCAAGAGCACGACAATTCCAAACTTCAGAAACCACAGCATGCCAAATAGCAACTGTACAAACAACTCTGTGATATGTGATTGGCTGATGAGGCCATGACTCATTTCCATCTCTCCCTTGTGGTTCCAGCTACACTTTCTTTTTTTTTCCCCCCTCATTCATTTTCCATCTGCTGAGTAACTGTGTACCATTTTTTGAACAAGGCTTTGTTTAACAGGCTATATTCATTTCTGAGATAGATTCATTACTGGGATGGGTAAAGTACATCGCTGTGGGAAACACTGCCAAGGTAAAGCACTTTTTCCACTTGGCGATAATATGAGATGACAGATTTCTTACAGTCACGCGGCAAGGTAGAACAAGGTGGATAAAAGACTGTATCAGGCTCTGGTGACAACATCATTTATAATGACTAGGTGGCCTTGCTTGACACTGCTGTCTATATGGAGGCCTACCTGTGTGTGTCCGGACATGTGTCTTTAGGTGGTGACTAGCAGCAAAAGCCTTGCCACAACCATCATGGTCACACCTGGAGAAAAATGACAGAAATTATGAAGATCATGGAACCCATGACTGACCACATGCTATTCTAATTTCAGGGTAAGCAATCCATTGTTTGAGTTACCATGCGTATGTTGAACAGGAGTATAAACTGGGTGTTAGAGTGTTACAGATGTTGGAACGCCGAACATGTGTGCCCCTGCCCAGACGCTTAAAGGGTTAAATATTCCCCAACCGTATTCTTCTCGGTACTCACCGGAATGGCTTCTCCCCTGTGTGGGTGCGAATGTGCTTCCTCAGATCACTGAGTGTGGTAAAGTACTTGGTGCATCCTTCTGATTCACAGTTAAACGTCTTCCCCGTGTGCAGTCTCTGGTGTGCTTTAAGTCTGAGATGAAAACAGACGGATTACTCAACCTAAAAGCCACTTCAAAGCAACCAACTCAAAGGCTCCTGTGACAGAGTCTGAATAGACCTGCACTAATTGTAGAGCCCAACTCTATTGAGATGTAAATCTGCGAACGCTGTGAAATAAAACGTTCCCGAAGAGGAAGAAGAAGAAGAAGAAGAAGATAGGTACTGCTAATGCAGTTCAATGATACAGCTGGAGTGATTAGTCTAATTTATGTAAGGTGGGTTGAAAGGTACAGAGAAATCTAGGTAATGGTAGCTGTAAAATGATAATGTTAAGACAGACGTGTAAGAGGCCATGACAATCTTTTCAAATTTTCATAATTTGTTACAGACTAATCTCTTTCTCTGCTCCACAGAGATAAAATGTAACCACAGTTATCAGCACCACACTCGTACACATGGGCTGTAGGTCCCTTAACAAGAGAGGACTAGGTAATACGTTTTGAAGAGCAGGAAATTAATGAGTTTATTGGAAAACAGTAGACTGTGACACTGGTTTGCCTGCACTGGGAACGCGGGGCCTGACAGAGAGTCGATGGTGGCACGTGTTCACTAGCCTTGGGGCTAAGCCACATGAGGCCATCGGTGAGGTCTTTAAGGACCAATCAAAACACAGTACAGTCAGTGGTGACATGAAACTGCTCCGTCACGGTTATACATCTTAACGTGAAAATGTTCCTAGGATTTTCAGTACGACACTGCTCTAAACAATAATACCTGGATTCAATCTAACTTCATGGCACTGGGTTAAATTTAATGGTTTTACAGGACATCTTCATTCTATAAGGCAAAGTGTGGGCCTTCTGTCAATTACTCAAAGTCCATTGCCTAGAGAGACCCTCAGAAGAAGGCCTGTCAACAGCAAATCAATCAACTACATTATGTGTCTAACTTCTGAGAGCCGTACCAATTGTACTTTTGAAAAGTTGTTTTTGAGAAATGAGATGTTTCAGTACACGACTGAATGCCATTCTTAATTTGACATCTTAGTCTACTTTTAGACGCTTCTGCCGTACCTGTACAGTGTGTTGAAGGCTTTCTCACACCCTTGGACATCACACTCAAAGGGCTTTTCTTTCGTATGTACGCGGACGTGGATCTTCAGGCTGTAGGAGGTGAGGAAGGCCTTGCCGCAGCCTTGCTGGTTGCAAACAAAAGTGTACTCTCCACGGTGTGTTTTCTGGTGTGTGCGGAGGTTTCCTGCCGTGCTGTAAGTGCGTGTGCAGCCCTCAAACATGCACTGGTACCTTTTCACCTTGGGAAGAAGAGAAGGACATACAGATGGGCGAAAAGTGAAGGTGGAGAAGCCATTCTCATGTTGCCAACTCAGAGCCTCACCCTGACTTAATCAGTAAGGGACAGATAACTGACTCTATAGGCAGTTTACCACTCAAGAGACATGAAACAAACTGGATTCTTCTCCTGTGTTTGAGAAAGAATGTCAAGTCACGTCATCTTATAGAAACGGAATGTCCAAATAAAAAACTTTTTTTTTTACATTTCAGTTCATTTTCTGACACAGGCACCAAAAAAAATTTTAAATTTCATTTATATAAATGAAGCAATTTCACTGGCATATCAAAATGACAGTCGAGGTTTCAGGGTGACCCGTTTTAAAACACGATGATAACAGGATGTATCCCTGTTTCCAAATGAAAAAGTAAAGGTTGTTCCTGACTGACACTGGCCTTTGTTTGACGTACTGGGTGAACCAGGCCAGCTCAGGTTTTTGTAAGCATAGCGTAACGGAAACACGTCTGACTGATTCCTCTGTTCTCTTCAGCAGGCCTCTACACAATAGCGACAGGACTGCTCTCTGCTCTCGCAAACAAAAGCCTCCAGGGGCTGGCAGATAGATAAAGCTGTCTCCTTGTACTCTCTAACATGTAACACTGTGTTATTACACACATGGAGATGAAGGGCGCTCATTTATCTACTGGGACAAAAGACAGGTGTACTACGGTAGGCCCTTACCTTTAAGCTGTCATCTTTGTGTTGTCTGAGGCAAAGAAAATAAATAAATAAATAAATAAATAAATAAAAACTGCTTCACAGAGACCCAAGGATGCTAAGTGCCACATTGTCTAAATGTGCAGAGCAGGCGCTTTACACGACCCGAGAATAACCGTTCCGCTGTACACGCTCACAGATGACACAAAATGGAGGGACGTCCAGAGCGCCGGAGCTTCGTTATTTTTAGATCGTACACCAACCACCCCTCACGATCCAAACGCTGCTCTGATGCATTTTACATTCCATAAAATGCTCCTGATAAATTCTGACTTATCTCGCCGTCTTAAGAAGATCTCTCGAGCAGATTACAGTGAATTACATGACATAAAGTTCAATGCGAAGTTGATAAGAAATGAAAGAGGTCACTAATGCCCTTAACAGCTGGCCTTCAGGACAATGACTGTTCCTGTCAGCCTATCTCTGCCTTTACTCAAGCCACGAGTATAAAAGGGTTTATGTAGGCAGAGAGAGGAGTCTGACAATCCTGAATGAAGCAACAGGTTTGACCTTTTACCCACACATGCATGAACAAATGTGCAGTCTCTCAGGGTTATGAACAGCAGGCATGCCACCGGCCGACACGAAAAAATGCTCAACCGCAGAGAAACCACTGGCCACCGTGAGCTAAGTCCTCTGATGTACATTGCTATAGCAAAAAGGCCGAGAAAAAGTTGTTTGAAAGGAGGAGAATAAAGCGAAAAGATAATTACATCAAAAGATTTAGAGCAGACAGGTGTATGAGATGCTGAGAGATGCCAGTTTCACAGACTACTTGCTCAGTCAAATGAACCACCCTGTTTAGCATGTGAGTGTTAATGAGAATCGACAACATGGATGCTTCTGAATACATCTCATATAGTTTTGATTTGAGGTCTCTTACACCATAAAAGGATAGAGATAAATGTCAGTCTGAATTCATTTTAAAAGGCAAACCAGTTTTTTTTTAGAGGCCACTACTACTTCACAGAATTCTCTTTCTAAACATTAAGGAGCCCACTTTGGACAGCAAAAGTAGTGGCATGGGACTTCAGATGAACTGTTACTTTTCTTCCACTTTTAATAGCAATATATTTACTTCTTACAGCTGACCACACAGTCAGACTAAGAAGCCTCGTTAAGGGCCAGTTTTTCTGAAGGTGACTGAGGAAAGATTGGTGAAAAATACAGAGTGGTATCACAGATGCAGGGCTGATTTCAAACAGGCATGATCAAACGAAGCACTTTCCGAAAATGACGCCGGTTCCCAGTGACAACAGCCATAACCTGTGATAACAGAACACTGTCAACTCCAGGGGTCTATTGCTATTTAGTCACAACCTTTCGTAAATCACAATTAAACGCCACTGTAGCAAAGAGCTTGAGCATTTAATGTGGGACGAGTAAGAAACAAGGTAATTTGGACAGACATCATCACGGCTTTATTACAGCAGTAGCTGAGTGTGCGGGGAGAGCCAGGATAAAGATCTATCATATGAAACCATGTGGAAACAGAGGCCCTGTGGGGATGGAGCTCTTTAAGCAAACAAATGCCTTTCATTCAAAGCCTTCCCCTGCTACATCCAATCTGATAGGACGCCCTTTCATTTTTCACTGAAAGCACGTTTGACTGCCCAACAAGTTGGAGCACCACGAAGACGAACAGACTCAGGCAGCTTCCAAAATGACGTAGCTGAAAGCTGCGAATTTGGCAGCAGACATTTCGGAATGAGTTGACCCAGTCACAGAGCGCTTTGGTTAAGACAAACGTCCGATGCCCATAAATTGCGGAACCCCCCCCCCCCCCCAAAAAAAAACAGTTGAAACCTCTAAAATGGAGCTAAATTTGGACCCTTACCTCTCTCTGCTTGGTCTCTGGACACTCAGAGTGTAGGGTCAGAGTGGCTCCTTCAATGTTCCGTGGCATAGGGGTGGAACCGGGGTTGATGATGAACTGAATCTGGTCTGGTGAGATGGTGTGGTGAACGTAGCCCTGAGACATGCCATCCGGATCCGTCATGAAGGCCAGCGAGTGCTCCTCTTCGTCTCCGTCCCCGTCTCCCTCGGCCAAAAAGGCCATGCCGTCGTCCTCTCCCCCGCAATGCCCGTCCTCCTCGCCTTCCTCGTCCAGACGGATAGGGTCCTGTTCGATGAGCACCGTGGTGCGATCGTAGACCCGTCCCGAGGAGGACGAGGGCGCGGGTATCAGGCCATCCTCTTTGTCGAACTCCACCATTTTGTCGTCCTCATCCTCGTCTCGCCCCAGCTTGTCCACTTCCTCCTCAAAGAACATGGCTGTCTCTGTGAGAGGGCCATTATCGCCCATGTTCCTGACAGCTTCGCTCAGTCCCGGACAGTTGTCAAAGTGTTTGCTTTCACTAGGCGCGCACAAAATAGGAAAAAATTTTAAAAAAAAAGTAATTACAACAGTCGCCACAGGAAATTGAATTTGAACTTTGTAAATAAACTTTATGTTGAGTTTCTAAATAAATGCTGAGTTTCTAAAACTTGCTCTTTATTAACATCCTGAGATGTTAACTCTACCAACTAACTGTGCACATAACAATACAACATAGAGCATGCTTTCAAGACTAGAAATATCAGCATACTGTGAGCACTTTCAGTGTTATTAAAATAATAATATAGTGCCTTATCCATAAACACGTTTTGATCAAAGGAGGTCGGCAGCTCTGTCAGTTTATGGTTTATTTGATAAGACAACATGAAAAATCAGGTGACGTGTGTGTAACACTGTTACAGGTAACTGGGACAATGCAGAGGACCTATTTTAAGCCAGTGTCCAACAAACAGGGCCGGAGTGTTCGTATAATTTGATCCCAACATTCGGCTAACAAGTAACTAAAGCAACCAATAAAACAGTTGTTCCTCTTTACGGTAGTGATGCATCGAAAAGTGCGGAAAAAACAAACAAACAGTGAACCGGTGTCGAGTAGTCTTTCCTTTTCTAATACATCTGAAATTCTTTTATGTAATACCTAACCTGCTGTCTCACGGAGCAACACTAATGAAGACCTATTCTATTACTACTAGTCTATTTCATTCATCGTGAGGGGGTCGGAGTAACTCGCTGACTTCGAGAACTTTCGAGGTTTTCCTTGACATTGACGATTTCAAGAGAACTCAATCTCTGTTAATTTGTGTATGATTAATGACATACCTGACCATACCGTGGACCCAGTTGGCCATTTGAATTTTGTTTTATCTGTTTCCTAGTTACAGCAGTGTCAGCCCATCAGACGTTCAAGGAATAGGACTTGTGTTAGCAATTTAGCTATTCTGTCAGCACATCACTCTCCCGCTACATAAGCTAGCTAACGAAATTGTTAACGTTAGTTGACAAAGATAATTTCAATTGACAGGCTTCTCTGGCCACTTTAAATGGCACGAAGTGTCAATGAAATACAAAATGACATTGAAGACAAAACAACTGCCCTATTTATTTTGCTTACAAACAAACTACCCCAAGAACAGTATTTTATTTTTTTCCTTAGAAAAAAATGCTTGCGAGCTTGCTAACCATTCACGAATAAGACGATAGCTTGCTAGGATAGCTAGCGTTAACTGGTTGGTAACTCAGCTAGCTCAATTAGCCGAAGCTAATCGGCAATTTTGACAGTACGATGGGGAGGCAGTTAATGCTAACATCTAAGTTACCAAACTCGGTAGCTTGATACTATACAATTTCAGTCTGACTGACAGATGTACCTCACATCAGCGTGCTTAGCAAATGTCTTGACAAATGCCCCCTCAAGAAAATACTTTAAATACATGTGTTACAAGGTGGTGTAAATAGTGAAAACATCGAACTGAGGCGGCATCTTCTCTGTGTCGACCCTGCTGACTGGCTAAGCTAAACTATAACGAACACAGAACTACCAAGCTGACTACTTTACATAGATAAGACAACAACATAAATGGCTTAGTTACAACAATATTTTGTCATGTGTCCGCATTCACACACTAGAACGGAATAAAAATGACCAATAGCTACCGAAAAGAGGCCAAACGCGTCTATATTCCAGGTTGCTGGTACTTTCTTCCCTTCCCCTCCCCAGCGGTACCATGATTGAACAACAACGTAAAATTGCAGCTTCCTCTTTCTGAAGCATCCTGGGTAGTATCATACTGTCCACAGAGAATACTGCCTGTATAGTTATTGCAAGAACTCCGCCTTTATGAATCACTTGTCATTCCCAAAGAAAATCATCATGCCAAAAATTCATATACTTTTGGTTGTTGAGATATTTAATGGTGTTCTACGAACATTAAAGTACCGACTTAAGAGTTGCCTGGTAGAAGAATTTAAGGTTTAGTGTGTCCATAGGCCACAGAATTAATAAGGATTTTACAAGTTTTCATTATTCAAGTCGTCAGCATCGATACGTGGCCTGAAATTCTAGGCTACCAACCACAATGTCATAGTATCCACAGAATCCAAGGTACCGCAATTTACACCCACACCAATGTCGATAACTTAATTATACCACGACAACTTTACCAACTATTAGGAGGCTTCTAGCAGGGCTGTGGGCAAATTGTTCAATGCATGTGAATAGTGCGATGTCTTTAATTTTATCACCTCCCCCAACAGTGAATGTTTACTCAAAAACAATGGCTTTCACAATTATTGTTAGACAGACATTTTCTTTTTACTTATTAATCATTGTTTCAAAAAAACGGTGCATAACAGTTTCCTCTTAACATTTCTACATGATATAAAATGAAGAACAAGAGTTGCAGTGGAAATTACTACAGTTTTATATGCAATTTAAATATAAAAGTACATGAACGTGTCCTGTATTTACAAACACTTAAAATAAAAAATATACTTTTAAACAGCCAATTAGGATGTCAGTGTTCCAGCTGCTCTTTAACAAAATAAAAGCTGACTTAAATCCTCTGAAGTAAAATTACAGATGGGTCAATGAATACAAATAGGCCTATTCAATTATTTATACAACCATATAAGAACACATGTACTTATTTTTAAAAAAAAAATACTGTAAATAAATCAAGCCAGTACAACTAATGTAGGGTTGTAATCAAGAATGCTCTTGGACAAGAAAATGCTGGAGGAACTCCTGCGTCTTTCGTTTCTCAGCTATGTCCTGATTGGCTGGAGACCTCAGCAACAAGGGGGCAAAAATTGTAGCTGTGAATAAGACAAAAAGATACAGTGTTAGAAATATACGCATTTCAATTAGCATTAAACAGTGTTGGAAAGAACTAATGTATGACATGGGACAGACAGAGTAGAGAAACATCTAATCCCTCCCCATGGAAAGGGGTTCACTCAACCTGTTCAGACTACATGTCTATGTCATATCCTCAAACTAAAAGAAAAAATGAGAGATTTAAAGATTATTGAGCTACCCATAACATTAACATAAACTGTTTTTCGTACCTCAAACACCTTCAGCAACTTTCCTGTGCCTTCCAGTGACAGACATGTTAATAATTTGGTACACTAACTCTCATCTCCTGGTAATAGTAGCTGATTTTTGCACCCAAGATAATTTTTCACCAGAGCCATGTTCCTTACCCAATCTGTAAGGCAAATTACTCTACAGAAGCACATTTTTTTTCTTCAAATTTCACTACCCCAAACATCCACATGTTGTCAGCAACAAAAAGTCCCTCAACAACTAAAAATAATGTGTTTTTTTTTCCTCAGTCAAAATTTAATAAGCTTAGAACAATGGATGATGCAGTCACGGAGAAGGATGTATTTTTTTTTATTAAATTTAGCGTAATTTACATATTTCACTCCAACTGATCCTTTATTCGCTGGTGTAACTAAACTGCGAGCTGCTTTGCTTTTACTCCAAACAGTTTTCAGCTATTTGCTCTGCAGATTCTGGCCCGGGATAGGGAGCAGTCTTACTACGTGTGAGATCTAGAGAGTGACACAAGCTGTTATACGGTTTGAGTAGCTAGAGGTTCACAAGAAACATCACGGTATTCACTTTACAATGTTTATCTAGATAATAGAGATTTCCAGAGAAAAAGCATCACATGTTGATTGAAGACACAAGATTGCACAAGTTCTGCTTTACTTATGTAAATGCTGAGGTCTGCACGATGCCTAAGAATACATACGAAACAAAGAAGTGAAAAAAAATCTGATCCCTATGCATCCCGTGTTCCTCTTACCTAAAATATTGAGATCTAGTCGATTGTGTTCAGAATTCTTCAGCAACTCTCGAAGAAATGCCGTTAAATAGTTAAAAACGTTTTTATGGCATGGAGGTAGCGTGGAAACGAGCTGCGGGAGAAATTTTAAAAATCCATCAATACCATTTCAATACAGATCAAGCAACAAAACAACAACAACAACAACAACAACAACAACGGTTTCCATTCGTTCCTTCTCTATTCATTCTAACGGGCAATTTCTGAATATATTCAATGCACTTAAATACTGTGTCAACCATAAAGAAAACATTCACTCTCGTAGAGACTTGAGGCAATGTGGAATACTATCTAGCAATAAAACAACCAACGGAGTGGGGCAAACCTTTTTACACTGGATGGAGCTGGAGCAGCAGTCAAGGCACTGCTGGTATAGAGAGAAGGGGATCACTGGTTCAGGGAGGGCGTCGAGGAACAGGAGCAAGGCCTCCGCCACGGAATGGTTACTTCCAGCTGAAATGACGCTTAATCAAGGATCTATACACGTGACATTGTCTGCAACAGCATTTATGCAAATATGTTTTTTGGGTTTTTTTTTGCAAACCAAAGTCTGGAAAGGATACGGAGAGAGTCTAACATGCCCGTGTCTAGGCAATCCCTGATCTCTTCAAATTCACTCCTCAGTCCTGGCTGTTGAAAGAGGTCCTCCTGAGATGACATTAAAAAAAACAAAAAACATTATCGCCATCAATTAAAACAGCTGATATGATGCCTAAAAGCATTATAACAGCAAACAGGACAAAAAAAATCTTTATTACTGGGTGAAATGAAGGACAGAGAAGGCCCTTTTCAGCAGCGATCAAGCAGAGGTTTATTCACTGTAATCACAGATCTTGTTTTATCTGGCCCTGTCTGGCCAGAGTAGAGAGCTTTAGAGCAGATAAAATGGCCTTCGACTGTGGGCCTTGTTTGGAGTCATTGAAGGATTTTTATAGCTGCCAAAAGTGAAACAATGCCTTTCTAAGATTCCTCCTTTCTGCTTGCCGTTGCTGTGGAAAAGGAGAGCACTGGGTCTGTCCACAAAAGAAGGGCAAACAGCCAAGAGTGACAGAGAATCATACAAATCACAGTGTGACAGTTTTAAGGCTGTGAGACTGCTCGAGAGTGAGCTGAAAGCCTCAGAGTGAAAATAAGCTGTGCATGTTGAAACTCTCTCCAGAGAGAGGGAGAGAGAGAGAAATAGAGAGAGAGAAAGAGAGAGAAAGACAGACAGATAGAGATGAGGTTTCTACCTGCTTGCTGGCATTGCGGTACAAATGGTCCACCATCATCCACATCTCCTTTGGGATGTCCATGGGTTTTTCACCATCTGCGTTAATCTCATCGGTGGACTTCATGCTCTTTCATTAAGACATGCAAATAAAAGATTTTTAGTTTCCACCTTCCCCTTACTCAGCATCAGTTCAAACCAGATGAACCCATTTTCACTTCACATTCAACCCAAGACAACATCTTGCTAAGTGAGACGTGAAATTAGTGATGCATGAAACGCGTCTCTCTAATATCATACTCTGACATCGTGCAATTCGGAAGCCCGCGACTCACAGATAATGCGGGACGTCACGTATTCGTGATAAACTGGTGAGAACTGCGGCTCAGCACTTAGTGTGGCCCACTGTTTTTGCAATGCTAATAAGCCCCTGTGCTTTGTGCCCAAAGTACAATGTGATCTAGGCCAACAAGAGATTTCCCTAATGGCAGAGCTCAAAGGGCCCCTGTCTCCTTTTTGGAATCTACATCCAGGGCCAATGCGTGCTTATCCATGCAGTTTCACCTAGCAACCCGGCAGTGCTCCTTTATCGCTCTCTTTCCACCGCCCACAGGCCTTGTTAAACGGGCTGCAGCGCTACATTTAAATAGAAAACGAGGAGGCGGGCGGTGAAACTGGGATGTTTATGAAACACGCTCTAGATATTACGCATAGAACTTGAGACGTCATTGAAAGTGCCCCAGAGTGCACCTGTACCGCGAAAAAGCATTTCTCACCAGTTCCCAAACTGTCTCAAGAGTGCACCTGTACCATGAAAAATCATTTCTCATGAGTTCCCAAACCATCTCCAGAGTACACCTGTACCATGAAAAATCATTTCTCACCAGTCCCAAACCATCTCCAGAGTACACCTGTACCATGAAAAATCATTTCTCACCAGTTCCCAAACCATCTCCAGAGTACACCTGTACCATGAAAAATCATTTCTCACCAGTTCCCAAACCATCTCCAGAGTACACCTGTACCATGAAAAATCATTTCTCACCAGTTCCCAAACCGTCTCCAGAGTACACCCGTACCATGAAAAATCATTTCTCACCAGTTCCCAAACTGACTCCAGGGGCATTTCCTGAATGGGTTCCTTCATGTGGCACAGGGTCTGGACGGAAGAGCCGAAGCAGCTGGGGAGGTAGTTTCCGGCGATGGATATGAAATAGTCCTTGCCCCTGTCCAGGTGGAGAACTAGGATGTCCTCTATCTGCTGCTGGCCTGAGTTGAGCTCTGAGGCTGTGGAACGGTTCACAAACAACTCCAGCTCGATATCCATGTCAGCACCTAAACAGAAGTGAGTGTAGACAGCTGTCGCTCTAACTGTACCTTCTGTAATTGCCACCCACCATGTCAGTGAGTTTGATCATTTATAATGCTTAATTCATGCAGAGACTTGAGACAGCTCAAGAAGAGGAATGGAGTTTTGTTTTGTTTTTTTTGTTGTTGTTTTTTTTCCCCCGGGGTCGATCCAGACACTCTCAATCACTTGCTTGGCGTGTCAGCAAATTTCGTTTTCTCAAAGATTTATAGAACCTTGGGACTAGACAGAACTTTAATTGCATGTCTGCTTTTTAGGAGACAAATGATTGCATCAAATGTTGGCATCAGCAAAATTCTTTTTCATCCATCTCGCAGTGAAAAACTATAGCGCTCGCTGCATATACGGGTAATGGATAAAAGTAAAATGCGCACTGAAACTTTTCAGGGTTTGCTTGACCGTTGATAAATCTGGCCTGATTAGCAGGAGCGTCTGTAAAATGCGGCCGAGCTAAGCGTGGGTAATATGCGAGATGGCCTGGAGGACCATCACTCACCCTGAGCGAGGAAGCCTTTGTTTGGGTTGGCTGTCAGCCAAGGCTTGCAGTAGGCTGGCTCTTCCAGCTTCTGTATGAACTCAAAGTGACATGGAACCTGCCCATCATTGTGTATTTTCAGGGTTTTCGACTGATGCTGCATATATTTGACGTCAGTGAAGTGGAACTGCAACATACACACACACACACGTACACAGAGTGAGTGAGTGATAAGTTAATAATCCAGAGGAAGTGGACAGAGAGGGTCCATACTGTACTCTGTTTTACGTTTAATGTTTGACTGGAAATGAAATAAATAAATGGGTGCTTGTTTACCTCCCGCTGGGACAAAGACACAGATGGAATGCACTCATTCTCCATCTTGTCCAGCGTCCTGACAATATCCTCAAACGTTTTCTTGTAGGACTCCTCATCCACCACCTTGATCTGGAAAAGCAGAGGCAGAGGATGGAAAGTGTGTCGCAACCAGACAGGTTTCAGAGACGAGAGCTCACGGCAGAGAAAGCTAGCGTCACTCACGCCTATCTGCAGAAGTGAGCTGACAGGTTTGTGGTCGCTGGTCCTCAGAGCCATGTGACTGCGGTAGTGCAGCTGTTCGATGCCTTTCCCTCTCCACAGGATACGGTCGCACCAGGCAGGCACGCGACACTTCTCACTGCGCACATGAACAACACACGCGTCTCTCAGAGAACATGCCCCTTCGGGGGATTACAGCACCCGCTATTACTGAGTCGTACGACACCGACAGTAATTACAGGAAACGGGTTCTTCGAATAGAAAAAGACAGTCATTGAACCAGTTATCCTGTCTTTAATTGACTAACAGGTAAAAAAAAAAAAAAAAAAAAAGTACACAGGAAAACAGGAACAGGACCAAAAAAAAAAAAAAAACCTCAAGAGAAAACTGACAGTGTTTGTCAAGAACTTTACGCTTTCTGATCATTCAGGAGGCATTCATAAGCGACTGCTCACGATAAAACTGCTTTCTAAATAAAACCATCTGTTCCTTTTGTGTCTCAGGTTGATGTGCTCTTACCTGGAGTCCCAGTCATCTGAGCCCGTGTCATATTTGTACGTGGGCTGGAAATCAACCTCTCCTTCCATGAATCCCACAAACACAGCCTCCAAATCCATTTGTCTCCTCAGCTGCACAGAACAAGACCCACAACCATCACTACCGTTTGGTTTTAGATCATACATGCTTTTCCCCCCTCACTGTCTAAGCGAGGAGGTTAGACTGTCATCATTAATCCTAATTGCTCTTATGCCTCAGGTGGAAATCAACAACGGGTAAAGATGACCGTCAAGGCGAGAGCAGCGTGTCCGTACCTGGTCGTGATTCTGCAGCGTTTCAAAGTCTTTTTTAATTATTAAACCTTTGACTTCTTCCACATCAAGCTCACTTATCCTGTAGTTCAGGTCTCCAAGCCACAGGACAATACTGAGGACGTGAAAGGAAAAAAAAAAAGCATGGTAATAATATCAGTATTTTACTGGCAGGAAAGAGACAGAGAGAGAGAAAGAAAGAGAGAGAGAGAGAGAAAGAAAGAGACAGAGAGAGAGAGAGAGAGAGAGAGAAAGAGAGAGAGAGAGAGAGAGAGAGAGAGAAATGACAGATTGATAATAGAAAAAGACAGCGCCGTAAAAACTCTTACTTGTGTTTCATGATGGTGAGTGGTGGTAGTGTGGGGTCTGACTGTCTAAAAAGCATCCGTGCACAAATGTCCCTGAAGTCCTGGTTGCGTCTCTCGTACTCCTCTGTGTGCGCTGCCAGGTGGGAATTCACCACACAGATATCCGAGTTGTGAAAACGGAGACGGATGGCCACGGCGCCTTTATTACCCTGTGAGAGAGGACAAAGAGACTGTCATATTCAGGACAGTATGTCTATTATAAAACAACAAGCCTACATATCAGAGCATTCTGAAAGCACAGGACAGAGAGACTGTCATATTCAGAGCAATGTATCCAGTATTAAACTATAAGCCAGTTTATCATATCATTCTTAACTATGATGTACAACCTGAGCCATTTAAGGGCAGGAGAAGCATTCAGATATTACACTTGAGTTAAAAGAAAAATACAGGCATAAATGAATAACTCTAGTAAAAGTGCACTTCACAAGTTAAAAACATCTTCAATCAAAATTTTAAAGTGTCAAGCTTTTAATGTACTCAAGCCTCCAAAAGAACAAGTAGGGGTTTTCAAAAGTACAAGATGAGAACAACTTAGGCCTACCGCAATTAATAAAACACCACCATCTGCATGTTTGGACTTAACAACTTAACATAACCATTAAAACCAACCAAACGGCTGTTTATCTTACTGCTTGCTAATTTAATGGTGAGTGAAGGCAAAACAAGAGGGAAAAATGACCAGTGAGTGTACAGTGCGTTAAAGGGCAACCAAAAACATCTAGTTCTCTGAGTGTACTGTGGACATTCACAGCTCATCTTTTGAAAATCTCCATATGTTCAAATATTCAAATTCAAATACGTTCCCACTGGACTCGTTGGCTGCAAGCTAGCGTTAGCTTTGAGATTCATGAACCAGTGCTGTCAGACTGGGGATCGTGAGTGTATTCCAGTGTAATTACTGCACCTAGGCTTATGAGCCAGGCACATGAATATACATGATCCTGAAACTGGCTGTGTACATCCACATCACTTTGGTCCTACTGCGGCGATGCTTAAAATACCGTGCAAGTAATGGCATTCCCACACGCGCTCAGTCTGTGAACACCTCATGACCAAAGGAAAAAACCCCCAAAAACAACGGCTTTTGGCTGACCGGGCCAAATGAATCAGGTAAAAACAGTTGTCAACAGAATGTACTGGAGTAAAAAGTATATCATTTCTTTATAGATGTAGTCAGTTAGAAAGAGAAAATTCGTCATATTGTTAATAATAGAAATCTGCAAATACACTACTTAAGTATAGCAGAACCCCTACTTAATTGCAACCTAAGACCAGTCGATGGCGAGCTCAGATAAAAATTGTGGGCAGGTTTTATTTCAGCGAAACCGGAAAATGACATCAGAAATGCTTGATGTTGCTGTAACTAATTAACTCCAGAATTATCTCTGCTGATTTCACACGATATTGTGTATGATATTTTCTGTGTTGTTTTTTTGTTCATAAACAAAGCGTTCGTGTTAAAGTCAATGCGCTCTCACCATTCTTCCCATGATGCCTGTACCCACGGTCTCTGCCTCCAGCTCGGCGATGTGCTTTGCATGCTGCTCCTTCACGTACATGAGTAACATGATCCCGACCAGCCGCACCAGCTTCACCTACGACACAGCACAAAGCTCCAAGGTCAAAACTAAAGTCAAACACAAACCAACGTCAGCATCGGAGAGAAGAGAATGCAAACAGAGAGGACTGGGTCAAAGGAAATACACATACACATATAGGAAGAGGGACAAAAACACAGATATCTCTGCTTTTAACAGGCTCAATCGCTCTTTTCATCGCAGCAAATTTGACTAGACAAGAGAGATGAGCGACGGGTACGTCATATTCTCATTGTATTCTACCATTTGAGTATGTGTACAAGATTAAAGAAACAACAACAAATTGCTAGTTGCTTTTTTCTTTTTTTTCAGCAAAACTGAGCTTTAAAATGACAGTTGGGAAGCATCCAGGTGTGCAAAATGCACTGGCTCACAAGTCCAGAGAAAAGAAATCACCATAATGGACTTAGAAGCTATCAACAGACAGAGAATGGAAATGAGGACAGAATGCCTTGAAAGAAGAAAAGCAGAAAGCTGACAGTTTCAGAAGCAGCGTGGCATAACAGAGATACATTGCGCTCACTTATAAACATAACCAATGTTCTCTAATATTGAAGAATGTCACTCATCTTTCAACTAGTATTGAAAACCTATTAAGAGTGCAGTAGTTTGAAAATGACTACGGTGTTTCACGTTGGAATAATGTGCCGCCGAAAGTCTTACTCAGGGACTGCCTCTGGTCCAGGAATAAAGCACTCCAGACCTTATAATACAGTACTACTCCGTCAATGTACTACTGTCCTTTGCCTCCCTCCTTTGGGAGATCAAAGTGCGTTTGCCTGGATCAAAGAGATGCTACAACAACACAACAAAAACGAACCAAAAAAGGAGAGAGAGACGAACAGACAGACAAAGGGGAACAGGTTTAGCTGGAGACTGTGGGGTAGGAGTGGTAGTCCTTACTAAGGCATACTTGGCGTCTGGGTGGAGGGCCTCTGACACGGCCTTCAGCCACTCCGTCTCTTTCGGCGTGTCGTTGAAGAAGAACGCTTCCTTACTCAGATCCAGTTCCTGGAATCTACGCAGACAACGAGAGTTATTTCAGCTTTTCCCCCCCGTGCCTCTAAATCCCTTTCCTTTCTGGCCTTTTTCTGGCTGAACGTTTGAGGCGGTTTTACCACAAATTTCCATGCTAACCTTTCTCTAAGGTTTTCCTGTGGACAGTGTGACTAAAGCAACCGACGGTCGGATTATTTGAATAAAACTAGGAAGCGCTTACCCTACGCAGTAGATGTCTGGAGGATTGGGCGTGCTGCTTAGCCACGGACGTAAAGATTCCTTTGGAGTCTGTCCATTCACGTTGTACGTGCCCACAAAAAAGCTGAGAGACAGTAGAAGATAGAGTAAATGCCAACAGAGTGTTAACCTAACTGGAGTCAATCAAACTGCGTTGTTATCAAGTCGTTTCAGTTGAACAAAGCATCAGTCTCTAAAAAGCCTCTATTGAACTTTTCAGAGCTAACCCAGAGCTGAGGAAAAGAGAGGCCAGATTTAAAATGATGAGAAAGTGATTCAATCTTCAGTTGAATGACAGGCGGAGCTAGAGAGTTTATTGATGTGCTGGGGACACAGACAGATCCTGCTGTATGCCTAAAGGGCTCTTTATAGTCCTGCATTGACACACTAATGTCCAGCGGGGGGCAGTATGGACGCGTGGCTGCACAGTGTGATTCGCTCAAGGCAAGTTTTACAGTATTTACAGTTTAATCCTATCTTTAAACCAACATTGCATGGTATGATTATACACGACAGAAAATTTGACAGAACAAATGATCACAGTCCCTTACATAATCTATACAATAACTTTAATTGTAATGTGGTGGCGGTTATCTAATAGACTGTAGCATAAACTAATAAGGAGTGTTATCACTATGTCATAAAGTGGACAAGTTCCATGTCACTAAACACTTGTCAATACAGTCAAGTTGTTCTGACAATAACTCCACACTGTAGTGTTAAAATAAGAGCAATTTAAGAGGAATACTTGTCTCAGAAAGAGTGATGGTTGTCACTCCCCCCTCCTCACAGCTTGTGACATCCTCTTTGCTATGGCACGTTCACAACCTCCTATTCACATGCTCGTATTTTATTTTTCTGAGCACTTCTGCAGGGTGTCAACTATTAGATAACAGCGTATTAACACTGATGAGTTCTGACTGCCTGTCTGCGAAAGTTTTGACTTCCTGTTCAATACCTTCCCTCTGTCAAAGCTTCTTATCGAGCGAAAAGTGATGAAATATCAAAAGATGTTTTTAAATGCAAGACAACCAACATCGGACGAAAACTTCAAAATCCTTGGCATTACCTGAAGTTTTCCAGGTGTGTGTACAGGTCCTCATTCTTGAGAAGCTCACATTTGATGAGGTTGTCCCGCAAGCCAAACTGGGGCAAGGAGAGCATCTGGGCCTTGTTAGATACTGTATGACTGGAGGACCGCACCTGGTCGTTCCTCTCGTCGCGTTTGACTTTTCCCTGGCTGCAAGTGACAGCAAGACCCAGTCACAAGTCTGCATATTAAATAAGCTCTGTGGTTGCTTAGTTTGGTTTGGTATCTTTCTAGTTTACCCAAAGGTCTATCTGTAGAGATGTTATCAGTAAGATGGCATTTAAAAACAGCAATGCCTGCCCACTTTGCAAAGCAACATCATTACAATTTGCACTGCTGCAGATAACAGAGACATGTTTCCTGTATAGTTTGGAGAATTTGATACACTACTTGCTGAAACATACTTGATACAGAGAACTGTACCACATTCTTGTGGGAATTCTCACCACATCTTTGCTTACACTTCAGTAGTTGCACAGAATGAAAATGAAAGGTAAACATTAAAGATTAGCTGCTAGTAGAAATGTCATGTTAAAAATATTCATGTTTTGATCACATAAACTAAACAATGACACAGTGACGCTTTTAACGATTCGCCTCTTTATCTTTGATTTCTGTTCATTTCACAGTTAATAAATGAGAATCCAGAGAATGCCATGGTGAGAAAGTTAATTCAGTAGCGGCCCAACAATGAAACTCTACATGCCCATATATTCAATGCTCCTTCCACTGTACCTCTCAGAGATGCTCTCCGCTCTGCTCTTCTCTGCTGCACTGTTAGTCTTTTTCTCCTCTTTGGCCTGTCCTTTACTGTCTGCTTTCTGAGATTTCTCTGAAAGAACAAGAAGAAATCAGACACATCTGATTAGAGACCATGGCAGCAAGCTGCATTAGCGCTCTCTCTGGATCAATCAATTCTATGGTCACTCAAGCTTGTCAATTGCAGGAACACTGAAACTGCATTGAAGCTCAGGGCTGTAAAAAAAAAAAAAAAAAGGGAACTGCAGTTGCAACTGATTTCAAGCTCACAGCAGCAGAAGAGAACTCCAGAACTCTGTCACCGAGAAAAAGAGTCACTATTCCACAAAGCAAACCTTTCCTCAGAAATGAAACAGCGTCGAAAAGAGCAGCCGACAGGCGTTAGCTAAATGGATGGATGTCATAACACATTGCGGCTGTGCAGTATTTACTCTAGGGGCTGAGAATGGAATGCAATTCAGAACACACTAGGCCTTACATGTCTTTGACACAGAAGTGGTAACGGCAGGAAGTGGTATTGCAATGCGTGGGTATAAGAGGACAGTACAAATTCTTAAGCAACAGGAATGTGAACAAAAGCAACTCAACGGATAACATTCTGAAGTAGGCCTATAGGTTGGTCAAGGACCTGTCTCCATTTTCTGTCCTTTTCAACAAGATTGTGAAACTGTAAAAATATGGTTTACCAGCTAGGCGACTGCTAATGGAAAATTCTCACAACAATGTCATGTAGTCAAAGCCACAAACAGTCCAAAACTGCTGTTTGAGCAAAAATAATTATGACCAGCTATGCGTTTTATCTCATACGAGACCAATAAGCACTGAATGATTTCCTTTTTGTTTTGGTCTGTATGGTGGGATCCTTTTCCATATTGCTGCTGGCCTTTTTACTCTAATGGTGCATCACATTCTGTAATCCAATAAATCAGCTTAAAGTGTGAAACAAATGAAAATGAAACTGTTTATCAGACATCTGGTACTAAAAGCGGCTTTACCTCAGCAACACTTCTCTACCACGTGAACATGGACAATCAGGATTAGGCCCACAATGACTGATGCACAGGACGGGAGTAAAAACATACACTACGAGGTTTTATCAAAAACAATCAGGTAAAAAAAAAACCCAACTCAATTGACTGAATGAAATAAAATGACCGCTTGCCTTACAGTATATTCAGGGCTGTCGTGCTGCTGTTAATAAGCAAAATGGCATGCACAATAACAAAGTGGTCTCCTAACTGATATAAAGGGGACAGTTTTTTTTTTTTTTTTTGTGAAGGGGAGAGGGAAGTGCAGGAAATGGAAAACTTTGCAGTGCACAGGAACAGGAAAAGAGGCATATCTGTGAGGGGTCTGTCTGGAGGAAGCCGATTCGGAAAGATCTCTACAGTGATCCTGTAAAGATAATTCTACACAAATCGATTTAATCTTCAAACATTGAGAGACAAAAAAAAAAAAGGCACCGCAACTATACCAGCATACATTCCACAGGCTTATCACAGCAACTTAGATCTATAAGCAGCTGTTGACAAGTCTAATCCAAAAGACCATATAAGGGGTAAAAAGCATCATTAAAGAATGATCTTGTCTGGTTTTGCTAATTTCAAGACAGGTAATGCAAGTCAGCTAAAGGTTAAAAATAAGAAAAGCATCTTCACATGTAACGTGGACAAAAGGAAGCAAAAATGCTAAGGCACATGGTGGAACCTTTGTCTAATGACAAAGGTATGAGGGGAAAACCCAATCAGATGTATGGTACCACTAAAGAGGACAACTCACTGGTACAACCTGGCCAATATATAATGAAAGATAAGATAAAGAGAAATTCATTTGAAATTCAGTCCATTTCCAAGAACATATTTCTTCTGGAAATGTTCGATGACGGCACGTTTTGTTTTCCAGTTTGTTTGTTTTGTTTTGTTTTGATTAAAACTAGTGCTTCAAGTGGCAGAGAAAGCATTGTATATCAGAAGTGACAAACAGCAAGGCAAAAAGTAATCTTGTGTATCACATATGAGGTCCAGAGGAATACTCTAAACCCCAAAACAAACAGAATCTTAAGCCAAGTAGTCTGTACCAAGGCATTTTAGCCTAGGTAATCACACCATTTCAAACATTCCACATAATCCTACTACAAAGCCTGATACTCGTAAAGCAGGCTTAACTAACAATACTCATTAAGCATGAGACCGTATTGGCAATCTACACTGCATCAAACAGAACAGTTTTCACTGTGAAATAGAGTTCTTTTTACTTTTGATTATTTTATTATTTTTATTAATTATTTTTTGTTTTAATATCAGTTGAGACAGATAAAGCCAGTCATGCCAGCCTTTCAAACCAGCTGACTCATGATTGGGGCTGTTACAGCATAATGTAACCGATAGCCTACTACTGAATCATATGGATCAACAGTCTTTATTTAGGGACCCATAAGCCTATATGACTTGAATACCCGATAAAAACCACAAATTCCTCTTTCATTTAAAACTTCAGTATGTCCTTAAGAGAAGTCACAGGGTAATGTCAGAAATAAAGTCAAGGTTCTTCATTCTTTTAACGCTATACTGAGAAATCTTAAAGTGAATGAAAGCCGGTGGACTGTTTCTGATAACTATTCATTTTCAAATCTTCGTAAGTATAAGGAGATCATGTTAATCTCTGCACAGTGAGGCCATTCACGATAGGTATACCTGGAACAGCGCCGTGTTTATTTATTTATTTTCCAACCAGTGCAAATCCCTAACGACAAGAGCCACCGCACAAGTATAACAGAACCAGGCGAGCTGAAAACATAAATTATACAGAAGGCCATGCTCGTTTAATTGTGTTACATTATTTACATGGGTAACTAATATCTAATACTTCAAGTTATGCTATTTAGCTAGCCTGTTCAGAGATTACTAGGGCTAACTAGATTAGTTGCATTCGAGTATACAATTAGCTGACGTTACAATAACTAACTACAGTATAGCGATATAGCCTAAAACAGTATAAGTAGCTAACTAGTGAACAGCGATATATAAGTGTAAGTAGCTCCGTTTGTGGTTATGCTCTGATTCAAGACAACTTAAGACTGCAGTTAACATCTAAACTGTCTATTTCTGTTCACGAACAAGGCTAGTATGAACGATGGTGCTTATCGAATATAACTTGTTTAAATTACCCGAAATTAAACTTCTTCGAATTGAAGTAAGTTTCAATAACTTGTTAAGACAGATGAGTCGGTGTTTCACTGCAGCTGGCTTCCAAGAGGCATTCTAATTGATAGCTATAGCTTTTCAGCTTTTAAGACTGTGACACTGAAGCAGAAAATGGAAAGCAGTCCTCCTTACCAGAGTGTCTAGTCGCATCAGACATCTTTCTGATTTCTCATTCGCATTCTGGTCGGTACAATAACGACATACCCTATCCCTACTGGGCATGAGAAGGCTTCTTTGGTATACTTTGCATGTCGTTCGTGACAACATGAGCAAAGTGCAACCACAGACCTCAATAATCACCCAGCAGAACAATCGATCTCGGACACAACCCGAAGAACAGAGCTAACTCCCTACGTTCCTATTAGATGGTGAACGAGGTTGTTATTTCTTGCTCGTGCCCCTTGGTAAGACTATTCACAAACAAACAAACAAACAAACAAAAGGAACTCAGTTTTCGCTAGGGAATTTAAAAATACCGACATATTTTGAAGTGAACAGTTACATTCATTTCAAACTCTTATCTAATGATTACACTACTACACTTTATGGAGGCTAGCACTAAATGACATTGGTCAAAGTACAAAGAATTCATTAAAACCGACCATAAATCTGCCAAAGCCACCTTCAACACAGCCACATTGCACGCCGACTACAGTATAGTACTTCAATTTCAGTATCTACTTAATGTATTATTGAAAACTATCACAGAAACAAATCCTATGACCAAATGAACACTTCACAATTTATCAACTACATTTAAAGCTAATTAATGTTAAGTAGCTATCTTTCTTCCCGTATTCAGCTGAGAATTTAAAAATTAATAATATCACCGTACACAGTTCATACATATTATAACCTCTAAAATAAGACATTTTCACTTAAGTCTTCAATGTTCAAGTTATCAAATCATTGTAAGTGAAGGAAGACACAGGAGGCTGTTTTAGGTCTTTGACATTAACCCCCCCTCCCCCTCACACACACACACACACACACACACACACATGCACGCACACGCACACACTATTTTATATCACAGGAAAAACCGAGAGAAAGAGGCATGACGTGACACCACAGAGGAGGAAACCATTTCAATCAAGAGAAAAATAACCCTGACTGTTTGACAGAAGCATGCAGACATACAGGTTTTCACTCTTTAGCAAGGCTGGGCAGATAGCATTAGCAGTTGGTGAACCTAATTTCCATTGTGAAATACTCGAGAGGAAGGCTGAAGAACAGGCTACAGTGGTAGCACGAGGGACTATGCATGAAATGAGTCAGTTTCAATCATGTCACTGTCCCAAATTTTATATGTCCAATTAACAGCTGTAAGAGACATGTCATATATCTACTAGAAATGAATGAGCTGTATATCACCATTTTGAGAAGCTTTGAAGAGAAGGTCTCATATATGCTGAGTAAACAGAACTGGCTCGTTATACACACCTGTCACTTAAATGTGATGCAGTGTGTGAAGTGAAGTGCAGGAATGAAGTGAATGGAGAGAGGGTGGCATTGTTACACAGAATCAAAAGAGAGAGAGAGAGAGAGAGAGAGAAACAGACACAATGAGACAGAGAAAGAACAATGAAGAGCATTCACCTTTTCTTTTAAGCTGGCTCATCTTCGTAAATGTTGCTCCAGTGGAAGCTACAGACTGATTCACAAATCCAGGCTTTTTTGAGTCTTTCTTATACTTGGTAAGCCATTCAAACTTTGGAGTGTCATTTGGGTATTTGCAGACATCTAAAAGGAGAGACAAAAAAACACAAGGAAACATTGAGTGACTTTAAGGCACAATTAACTGTTGTAACTTATGATTATGATGACTTAAACTATCTGATTGGCTTATTGAACTTTGACCCCAGTAGTCAAAAGCATTTTTGATAGTGATGACAAAAACTAATGAGAAAGCATTTACATGCAAATATACTATTTACAGATGTGGCATTACTGATTAAATGATCATAATAATGCTCTCAGGGTTAAATGACAATTACGTGTTTTGACACTGAGCTAACAACTGAAATTCAAAGCACACAAGCAAGAGATGATTATTAATTGAAATTCATCTGTTGCAGTTTTTCAAGTAGACAGAAAAACTTAAACCTTTGTGTGATCACAGTAACAGCTTTACCACAGAAACCCTCTGCATTAACAGTGTAGTAGTAGAGTATGGTGCAGATGTACACTGACAAAGCCAACAATCTATAGTACGGGCAGTGGTGTCATTTGTCTTTGTGAAGTGTGGTTTTAACTGCCCCACAACGTCTGCACACATACAAGAGCACCTCTGTTACTAGCACTTCCACAGACTTCCTTCTATCTCGCAATGTAACCCTAGTTCCGATAGCGCCGTGCTAGTTTATGATTATGATGCTGCTTACCTTGAGAATTTCTCGTATTCTTAGTTCTAATGGCAGCATCCAGTGGATGAACGTAAGTCTTCATTGTTTTCCCATCACACGCAGAAGGCTGACTTTTTGGTCCCTCTCCACCTACCTCACAGTTCTGACTCATATCAGCACTTACCCCTAACAACTAGCCTTAACTTCAAAACAACTGTGTATTAACACCATAAAATTCACATTTCTAACACACTGTATCTCTCAGTCTATACGCCACGAAAACTGTTATTAAATAAATTAACTGTTCATCTATTAATCTAATTAATAATCTTGCCTACAACTTCACTCCGTATAAAGTCTTGACAACCAGCGCGACCAGTGGTGAGAAAAAAAAAAAAAAAAAAAAGGAGTAGCTCCCCATAGGCTGACAGAATACAAAACCCCACCCTCCAGTTCATCACTCTCTGTTTTGCATGCTCTCTTTTCCTGTCTTTTCATTGGTATGTCACATTCGACTGCTGCCTGTGAGATGATAACAGTGTCTCTACAGCTTTTGCTTTTTGTTTAATTTTACATGGGGCGCTAACAGCGCTCTGGAATGAAGAGAGGTTAGCTTGTCCATTACAGACGTGGTAACTCTCAATATTAACCAAAGTTAAATATTTAAAACCGCTTTGTACGTGATAAGGATCAAGAAGGCATCAGCATTAGTTTACAACCTGTATGTACACAAATCATGGCTGATAAGATATGTTCATCATGTGACTGAGACTTCAAAACTCTGGATTTATGTAACGAGTGAAAAACAATGCACGAACCATCAAGACTTGAGAAACAGGTTTACTACTCGGATATCAGCTAAAATACCTTGCATCTGTTAAAACATAGGCCCTTATCTAAAGATAGCTCAGAGTTCAGGATTTTTGTGATTGACCCAAATGTCACACAACACACAACATGTTATGCCTCATGTTATATGAACTGTTCCCTCAGATTATTATCATAATGTATTATCATACCACTATTATAGTGATTACGTCAGGCAAAAAAGGAGAGTAAAAGGTCTGTTTCTGGAATATTTCCTGAATCATCGAGGAAATCTGACAAGTTAAATCAAATTTCAAGAAAACCATGACACAGCTCAACTCTCTCAATCTCTTTCGTGACTTACATAAACTTTATACGAACATTTCGGAGTATGGAATCAAAGAGGAGTTATAGAAGTGTAGTGGGAAAAAAAGTATAAAAAAAAAGTAGAACTGGGTAATAATGCTGAATCTACTAGCGTTAAAGTCGTACATGGAAAATACATGTGAAAGCATCCCTTTGACAGAAAACGCCTACAGTAAACTAGTACAATGTCTGGAAGTGCCTTACCACTCCAGGCCCGAGTGACTTCACTGAGGAAGAGACGTGTGTGGGAACCAAAAGGTAACCGCAGTTCCAATTCTATGTCGAGGAAAATCACCTGCACTCGAGTATCTGCACCTGCACAGAGGTTGAACCACAATCACTGTTCAAAGAACTGAGAAATATCACATTTTTTTTTTTTGACTTTATGGTTAATTTATAAACTACAGCCAGATGATCAGCACGATACCAAATGAATTATTCTGGTTTAATTGATCTCAGTGGGTTTTAGGTTTTAAATGTGTGTTTTTTTTTTTTTTTGTATCTGACTCATTTTTCCCCACTGTTAAAATGAATTCCAATATTCCATACTCACCAACAACTGCAAGTTCATCTGGAGACGAAACTGAGGAAAAAGAACACAGGGAAGATTAAGCCTCTTTAATAAACTGAGTTCTCTCTAAGAATAAATGTCTAGTTATTTGTTGCCAAAAAAACAAAAGACAGGACCTCATACCTACCTATAATTCACACCAAATTAAACAGGCTACATGCTTCCCTGAACATCTCACTAGAGCCCAAAATCTCAGATTGATTTACTGTCCTATGTCTCTGACAGCAAACTCAACAATTGTAAATGTATGGAAATAATTCAAACTCAGTTTATGGAACTTCATAGTTTTGATGATTTTTTTTTTTATCTTTGCTTAATATTTTGAGACCACTAATGTTGTAAAAATCAGTGTTACGAGAACACCAAATGCTCCCGTGGTTGTATGAGAAGGTAACCAAGGAACATTTTACTTAAATATGCAACACAGCCCAACACTGTTGTTTACCTTCAAAAATCGCAAAGTCGTAGGAAATGGGAATTATCTGCTCCAGTGTGACATCATCACCTGTAATGGCCATTCTTCTATGAGTAAATACAAATAACCTGAAACAAAATCTTTAATTAGTGTATTTATATATCTCTTCATAAGAAATTTGATACAAATTGATTGGCTCTGCAAATTTTATAGGGGACCACGAAATTTCAGGCAATTCGGTTTTACTATATTCCTTACGAGACCGTAATTACTGATGATCTTTTAATACAATTTTAAGAAATCAACATTTGGATCAAACGTATAACATTGTATTGGCAGTGGCTTAAGGTCATATTTTAGGATAAATAGGGAAACATTTAACAGTTCAACTTAAGCAATATTGTTTGTATGTTTGTTACTGTAGGTCAAACTTACGCATATTCCTTGGTGTGTTCCACCAAACCCAGAAGTCTGCTCTCTGTGACATTGTTCAGAAGGGCAAGGCATTGCACAGCATGTAAAACAAGCTAGTTAAGGAGCTGTACTACACATGTGTGTTACTTCAAACACAATAAGAAGATACAGTTGTGTCAGAACTCAGTTACAATCATCAGCTTTATTGTTCCCCCTTTTTTGAATATTAGTGATTTTTTTCTCAGAAACATTTTGCAGCCGAAAGTTTCAGTTAGAACAAATTTCTGCGACAGGCTTGTCCGTTGCTTTTTCATTATGGCACATTACAGTAGTCTTCTTTTACACTAGAGCCACCCTGTGGAAAGTCACTGCAAACGACCTGAAAGCCCGTCACTGCACTGAGCATGCTCAAAACTGCTTAAAGGCTATCGAGTGTAAAAACCAAAAGGATTTTAAAACTTCTTACGACAAAGGCGATAGTGGGCAAATGAAAGAATATACTTCGTGAAATTCTTTCCACGTGTTTAGCTTGTCGCGCTGAGACAATTTTAGAAAACGTGCAAGGCTGCCACAAAGGCCTCGCCCCTGCCTGTACTGGCGAAGAGTGAACTTTTGATGAAGAACTATATAGGTGGAGTCAAACTATGAAAAGAAAGATTTAATCTCGGTGACATCTATTACGTGTTCCCAAATGCTTCTTTGCCAAGTCATTAAAACAGTAACGCAACATTAACAGCCACGGGAGGATACAATTATGCAATTTTCCCCTTCTGACAGAGTCTCTTGAATTGCCACGGACTGATCCATTTCGACCTGTCTAACTCTTGTCGGAACCGTTAGCTTGACAGCTAGCTAGATTTGACAAGCATTCCGACGAATAGGAGATGAGTAATTCATCTTTCTACGCATAAATGTAACAGCTTTATATAATCCACTTAAGTGACAGTCCTAACGGAAATCCTTAGGTATCTCCACGGTGAATAACCTCCTACTTTCCCAAGCGTGGAATTCCAACGTTGTCTCGCGACGAACCTCGGCTGCCACGAAGTGATTACAGAAGTTCAGCTGACGTCAGATTCTAGTCATTTATTTTTGTAGTTCAGGCAAAAGGAGAAATAATGGTCAGTGTGGCTAACGATTGGTATTAATCCGCAGCACGGCCAAGCTGAGTTAACGAGACAGGACGACGTATTTTGCTTGTTTTAAACTGGTTTAGGAGACTTAAACTTTTCATATCCACTCAAAAAGTAGTTGACTATATTGTTGAAGTGCGACACTGACTGGCAATGAAGAAGAGAGGCGTACCATTGAAGTCCTGAGAAACAAATTTAGAGCAAGACGCAACGGGCTGCCTCAGTCCCACTGTACTGAATCCTCAAGGGCAGTGCATGTTTACAGTTCAGTGAATGAGCGAACTTGTTTATGGAGAAATTAGACTGATTACTAGGCCGCTTACCAGTAATTTAGAAAATAATTAGCAGTTGCTAAGATTAAATGTTTATTTCCCTTGATTATATTGACAGCATGGTATGTATGATTTTGTACAAGGAAGAGAACTGTGAAGTCAAATGTGTCACATATGAGAGTAAAAAGAAGTTGCTCTTACAATCTACATTATTTTTTGTCATTATGTGTAAGATAATTGTAAGCAGCATTGTAATTTCAGAACTCTACGTCACATTAACAACGTTGCCATACCTCATCAATCATTAATACAGCCCCGACCATGACCCTAGAAATGTTATGACACAGGAGAATTTGACAGTGAGTAAAAACAGTGTAGTTAGCTTTCTATTTAGTCAGGACAAGTCAGCAATAAAGTAAAGTATAATAAAATCCTTCTTTTCAAGATTCACTGTCAATCGTACAATGTTCACCTTGGTTGTGCTCTCTTTTAAAAAAAACAACCCAAAAAAACACAGCTCTGAACTTCAAACAAACAAATAAAAAGTGTAGTAGCAAAAATACATATTTATTATATTCTGAATGTGTGCTAAGAATTTATCTCCCATTTTGCTTATATTATCATTTTCCTGAATTTATTGTAGTGCTTCTCTGAGTCAGTGTAAAGGCATAAAGTGCATTCCCATTTTACCATCTTTTTTCTTTCTTTTTTTCTTTTTTTACATCTACACAAATTATGACTTTCCCTTGGAATGAGCTGCTGTCTGAATAGCTGCTGTGTTATTGCTAATGTTTGAGGATTTAATCTTTGGATTTGCTTTTGAAAGCATATGGCTTTTGTTCAAAACAACAGCTACCAATCCTTATTTTCTGAACAATTACAGTTCCATCTGATAGGCTGCAGTGTGCCAAAACTTTTTGATGCTGAGCTATAGCAAATTTTAAGATGGAAAAACAAATAAAAGTTTCAGATTACTATGTGGGATGTGATGAAGACAATGTTGACAGTCATATTTTTTTATGAGAAGTGGAAAGCATACAAACTTTGAAAATCTCAAACCCATTCAAAGCATCTGCACGTTGGCTTTTGACGAAAATTCACACTATTAGAACTCTTGTACAGTTTTGATAATTTGGACTCTGTTTCAAATTTTTCAATATTCCTGTCCGTCTGAATATGTGTGGAAAAAGTTACGATGTTCAAGATTCTTGTTCAGTGAAATAGACAAGCATTTTACAGTTAACAGCATGTGTGCACACACTCACACACACCTTGCACAATGACGTAATCCCCAGAACAATGACAATTAAGACACCTTTTTTTTTAGTAAAATAGACATGGATACGTGTTGAATATGTGGATATAAAGCTGCTTTTTAGGCTCGTATTGAATACGTTAGTTTCAAACGATTACGCTCAGTAGCCAAAACAGGAAAAGAGGGGCCAGAAACACCAGAGGAGAGTAAGGAAGCCTTATGGCAGAGTTAGGCATGTTCACAGTGCCATCAAGTTTGAGGCAGGAGCTAGTGGTGGTAGCATTACAGCATTCCTGGAGGCAGTTTGCCGTTGATGATGTGCATTTGGTCTCTTTTGAGCAGTCAGTGCTACACCCTGCCATCCAGGTCACTTGACTGTTTTGATTGGTTGTCTTCTTCAACTACAAACGAAAGAGAAAGAAAAGATGACACCCGGTTTTCAGTCAAGGAAATGTTGTGACGTGTGGTTGATTATTGTGCACTTTGGGGTATAACTGAAGTTTTGTAAACTGAGGAATGAGAAATTTGCAAGAGATTAAGCTAGATTTTTTTTTCTTCATTGTCGACACACGTCCGTTAGGGAAAAGTGATGGTTTACCTGACAGTAGTGCTTGTCTGTTGGACACAGTACCACACTTCCTTTGTTCTCTTTGTAACAATCTGCTCCTTGACAGTTTAAGCTGTTGCATTTCTTTCCCTGTCAGCAGTCCAGCAGTAAAACAAACAAACAAACAAACAAACAAACAGAAGAATTTTAGAACAATACAAAACAGTTCGATTGAGACTGACGTCAAATAAAAATGAAGGCATATATTCATGCACTTTCACGGAGTCAGACACCTCCTCACCGGCAGAGTGAGGGAGTGATAAGCTTGTTCTTACATTGTTTGGAGCAGTGGTAGAAGTGGTCGTCCTTGATGTAGTAACAGTGGTGGTTGTTGTTGGAGCAGCTGGGTGAGAAATGAAAAATGAAAGTTATTGTAATAATAAATGCAGTCAGATAATACATGACACATTCTTCCTTGAAGAATGATGTACTGTAATAATTGTACTTATAGTCAGTTTTACCAACAGATGAAACTCATTATTGTGATTCTCTCAAGCACATTCAGAATGATGTATTAAGGTCTGAACTGTCTGGTGTGGCTTTGTCTATCTTACCATTAAAAGAAGTCTTTAATGTATTAAATTCTTACGTTTTGATAGATTTACATTTCTGTGACAGCTTATGCTTTATGAAAAGTCCTCTCAGCTGTCTATATTGGTCACTGTTCTTCAGGGGTGGAAAGAGTACTGAAAATCTGTGCTCAAGTAGAAATACCATTACATTACTTAACATTACTCAACTGCAGGTAAAACTATTGGTGTAAAAAATACTTAAGTAAAAGTTCCAAGTATTCTTCTCAAAAACTACTCAGAGTACTAGTTACCTTTTAACTGCTGATGTCTAATGCATTATCAACAGCAGGAATTCAATCAAAAGGGGAGATCCATGTATAAACCATCTACTTTCAGCAAAGCACATTTCTCTGACACACATTTCTTCTTTTAATGATAAAAGGTATGAATGAATCAAACTAAGGGAATTTGTTTTCTAAACAAATATACTTATAGAGCAGGAGTTTTTTTTGTTAAAAGCATACTTAAAATGTCTTTGAACCTGCATAGAACACATGTAATTAGTATAGACTTCTCCTGATATCATCGTGTGCGGCAAACTAAGTTTGCGTTGCATTTATTTGCACACTGTCTCCTTTTTCCCCCCGTACATGAAGAATTCTTCCAGGTGTGGCCATTGACACTCATCCTCTGTCTTTTCTTCATCATTTTCACTGTTTTCATCGTCGTCCTCTGTCTCAGTTTGGTTTCTGTTTCTCTACATCTTCAGTCCCTAAATTATTCCCAACCCCTCCGCTGTTCTAGTCAGTGGTCACCTTTCCAAACCCCTACCTGCTGAAGCCGTTTTTTCCCGTCCCTATTTCATGGTTTTCATTGGTCCGTTCGCAATTGGTTGATAGCCTTATTGGCTACAAAAATGCAGATATAATTCAAATTGTTGGTAACCTGAGAACCAGACGAATCTTCTAGCTCATGTTTTATTTACTTTGGCAGATGCGATTTGGTAATGATTTTAAAAGTAACAAAGTAGATTAGAGTAGTGTAATGCATACTTACGTAAAAGTAAAATTACAGACTTGAAAAAATACAGTAACGGGAGTAGTTGTAAGTCGTTACTTCCACACCTGCTGTTTTTATTGATTTCTATTTCCATCAATATTTGCCACTAGGAGGAGACATAAGTATTCATTTCTGCTTGTTGCCAGGCAAAGAGGAGGTTTTGAAAAGCACTGAACAGGCAAACAGGATTTTTTTTTTTTTTTTGGAAAGCACTGGTCTTGTACACAGATCACACTGTAATGCTAAATTAGTCATTTGCCCTGAGCTACTGGTACTTTTCTCTAACCAGTGTTAGTTAGAGAGAATTGACAATGACTCAAACTCAATCCCATTCCTACTCTAATGAGAAATTGTCACTTAATCCCCGTCTTTTGTGACGAATGTATTACTGCTATTAAGCTTCAAGCTGCTGTTACATGGTAGCTTCCTCGCTCAACTGGCTATACTGGGGGTTTATTGTTTGTGATTATGTTTCATAATGCCCCATTGACATGTTGTCTGTTTAAATGATTTCTCAAAGAAATTAGTCTTGACATACTGTAATGTATGATAACAACAGATGTGTTCCTGTCAGACAGGCTAGCGTTTCAAATTATTCTAATATCATGATCACATCGTCTGGGAAGAGTGAATGAAAACATAATCACACTTGAATGTGTTATCAGACAAATTATACCCTTTAATAAAAAAAAAAAAAGCACATGTTATTGCTTTTGAATAAAGAAGTGGAAGAAGAGAACCAACATGTCCATCTCCTATATCACTTTGTTTTTTGAAATCCTGTTTTAATAGGTGAAACTTTCTGCGAACAGGCCTCACTTCTGGGACCGGCCACAAACGCACCGCTTGAAAACGCACTTCTTGCGTCTTCTGCTGAAGATAATTAGCAAGAAAGAGAGGGAGGCAGAGAGAGAGAGAAAGAGAGATGTACCTGTGGAAGAGGTGCTGACCATGGAGGCCAGGGTAGCGTTTAGGCAGTCTGTGGTGTTACAGCAATCCACTATACAATCAGTGGAGCTGTTCTCACAGCGTGGATGAATATCACAGGTTGCACTGCAGTTTACTGAGTACGTCATGTCGCTCATCTTTCTCAGCTGGGAGAATAATAGCATCTTAGTGATTTGTATAGCAGTTACCACAAGATGGTAGATATATACAATTAAACTACAAATGACTCAGTGCCTACTCAAGAAAAAGTATTACAAAAAGTCAAAGATGTAAGAGGGTAATTCGTAAAAATGGAACTCATAGGTAAATGTTTCAGTGAGAAAATGAATAGGCATATGGTGTGGTGGCGCATTAGGTATGATTTCACCCAGCTTACTTCACAGTAGGTGTAGTCCCACGGGCACATGCTGGCGTTTTCGCTCATGAACATGCTGTAACAAGCGGAGTGGTTGCAGGTGAAAACACGGCAGGATATCTGTTGAAAAGATCATTTTATTTATTTTTTTTTAAGAATTTCATATACCATATACGATATACAATATACTGTATTTACATTAATCCGTTGCAAATCTAACTGGTGCTCACCATGCCCATACTGGAGTTTGTCATATTGGACATTGTCATCATTGGATCTGTGGGGTTAAAGAATTCAATTCACATAATGTACTGTATATGTGTTCATCAGTGTCTCTGATTGTGACTTAAACAATGATACATGTAGTTTCAGACATTAAAAAAAAAAAAAGTGTAATTGCTGGATATGTGTCCATGCTGTTTCTCATCAGCTTGCTATAAATTGTTAAAGGCTCTCTCGAATTATTGATCACTTCACAAAATGACCGCTTTATAAATATTTATAAACCCTGGGGGAGTGAAATGGCTTGAGAAGGCAGTGTTTTTTTGGTTGGGGTACCCGCTGTCATTGGGCTGTCTGTGCTGCTGTTTCCTGTAGAGACATCGGACGTGTTTGCAGCAGTGCTCATGGAACCGGGTAGAGCGGTGCTAGCCATTGTATTCATGGTTGCAGAATTTGGCATAGAATTCGTGGCAGCAGTAGTTGGTGTGGGACTGGCCACAGAGGTTGTAGCCATGGATGAAGGACCAGTCACAGATACTGAGCCGGTCATTGCTGCCGCAGTACTGGCTGCAGCTGTATTTCCAGACATTGCAGACATGGATGTCGGTGCCGCTGTTGCCGACGGCGAGTTTGCTGAAACTGTAATGGAGCTGATAGTAGAGGAACTTTCGGTCGACACCGAAGAGGGTAAATTCATTTCCAGCACCAAAAACAACAGGAAACCTGTTTAGAGGACGACAAGAAAGAGTCAGCCGTATTTGATCAGTTGAATATGTAATAACATTTATTTCACTGAAAAAAAAAAAAAGAAGATCATCCAAATTGTATTTTGCCACTGAGAGACGAGGGAGGGAAAGTCCCAACAGCGGTTGTTTTCATTTGTTTATGGAAAGATGTCCACACGTATGAAAGTGCACGCAACACTATGTGGAACCTCCTTGTTTCAAAACGTTCCTCCTTATTCAGCTTCCGAACCAAAATTTTGTTAGAAATCTTTTGTTTGTTTGTTTGTTTTTGGCCGTGGATGGAGCACACTATATAAAGTAATATATTTTACATTAGAGTGTATTAATCTGTGACCAATGACCAGTTTCAAATGGTTAGAGGTAGTAATTGGTGAGATATGCGAAAATGTTCAACTTTTTATCGAAGATCAGTTGAAACTGACAAACTAACAAATACAGTAATCTTACTGCACAAACTTTTAAAGTATTTTTTGTATTGGTTGAAAAATGGATTCCATTTTACACTGCTTATTGTTGCTTCAAATACTAAAATCACATCTTCTTTGATGAAGCCAACTGAATAATTGCTTTTCCAAAGATGAGCTTCATAAGTGGGTATAATACATAAGATATTTGAATATTTTAAAACCATACCTTTTAAAAGGGGTGCTGAACCCATATTTCTCTTAATAGTAGACAACAGGGCTGCTCCAATACTAGTCTGGAATAAACAGAGTTGACATGAATACATCAGTGTATTTTTAAGATTAGTGTTGCTGTTGCATCGGACTGAAATAGAAGACAGCATGATTATTGGTTGTTTTGCTTGAGGTGTACAATATTTGTGTTTTGAATAATGTTTATGTAGTCACTCAAAAAACCAATGTCTGGTGACTCGCTTTTATGAACACATGTTGTCACTCCAGTTTTGCCTTCTCAAACTTTAGAACCCCATCTGTCATGCCAAATGAAAACGTACAAGCCCAGACACACAAACGGACATATACGCACACGCGCGCACACACACACACACACACACACACACTGAGCTAACGAAACAGTGCTTTACTCCAGATTGATAGATCCCTTCATTTATAGGTCTTTGGTTGATTTTTTTGTGGTGTGCAATCTGACATATGTATTTTCCTAAAGCATTTTGTAAAGATTGATCAGTGTTTGCTTATCACAATAACACTGAGCTCAACCACTGTGACCCTTCGTGAACCCCCACAAGGACCTCTCTTTTGATCTGTGCATGAGTATGTCATCAGAGGATTTCTCTGCAAACAGTCGCCTAATTGTTCGAGAGGAAATGGATCTGATGTCGGTTCAGAAGCATGTGCAGCTGCGTTTTGCTGCCAGGCAAACCGAAATGGGGTAACGCGCTCAGATTTCTACGGGCACGATACCAAATTAGAGAGTGTTAACTATCAGCAAACAAACCTATGTCAGCAAATGTCGTAGAATCTCTTAGAGACAATTCCCAACATAGTCATTATTAAAATAAACTATATCAAACTCATATTTACCAAACCATGCTTTTGATGTGCTGTGTTCCATAATGTGTCCCCTCTCTGGGGCCATTCACCTACATGCAATTAGCAACTTGTTTGTGCTCTGTAAATCCCAATGTGCAGTGGTGCAAAGCAAAAGCTTGTTACTCATCTTTCCCAAAAGACTATTCTATACCCCCAACAGGAACCTACCCTGGAAACTACTGCTCAGTACAGCATCATTACTCTTTCCAAGCTTTACCTCTGTAAATAAGTACAGCTGAGGTTATGCTGAAAGTATTTGCTTAATGCCTTTCCTCATGGAGGAAGACCAGAAGTTGATAATAAAGCTGTCACTGTGTTCAGTTTTGAACTGAGGCACAGGTGAGCTGTCTTAATGTATAGTTATACATCCTGAATGAAATATAATATAACGTGTGCTACTGTCGGAAAGGACGAGAGACTGAGCGTTTATCCACGAAGCTGTTAAAAGTGAAAGGGATATATGACCCATTATTCTCAGTACATTCAAACACATAGAGGACAAGAGCTCTATTCTGTAACATTAGCTCAGTTTTGCTTCATCATCATTTGAAAAGAAAAGCATTCTGTAAAAAACCTCTGCATAACAACGCATTACAGTTACCTGGATTATCAAAACCAAGTTTAGCCATTAGAAAGTGTTAACATTTGAAAGCTTCAGTTTATTATAATATTTAAGATCTCAGACATTTTTTTTAGAACTGAGAACTCTTAACTCGTTCATCAGATTCATTCTGAAATCAGTAAAAATGTTAACGTGCTGATAGGGAGATATATATATTTAATGTAAATGATGATAACTGAATATATATCATTCAAAACATTGAATTATGGTAGACCATAAGCAAAAGTGGATAGTAAATGTTTCATGTTACCTCCAGGCAAATCTAGTAGAAACAAAACTACAGCTCAAACAGTCATGACAGAAGGTATAGAAATGATCATAAGGTCAAAATTATTTAAAATTTCATTTAAAATGAGCTTGACAGAAACTGGGATCATACTCAAATGTATTAAAATGCCATAACGATTTCTAGATTTCCATTCAGTGCTATTGACATCAGTGCCGTTGTAAAAGGCAAGTCTACTGGAGTCTACTGTATCACCTGTTTGCAACCATGGCAACCTTCTCCATTAGGCAGCATCGCTGTGAGGTTCTGTTGAGGCGTATGCACTCGACAAAATATAACCCCATAAAGACTTACAGATATCCAAACATCATTATGAGTGTGAGTGTACTCACCAATTTTCAGAGAGGAAGTACAGCAACAGAAATGAAACGTCTGTGTGTAACAGCTGTGGATGAAGTTAAGAGTCCGTGTAATCCTCCTCTCTCTCTCTCTCTCTCTCTCTCTCCCTCCCTCTCTCTCTCTCTCTCTCTCTCTCTCTGTCTCTCTGTCTCTCCTCTCCCTCTCTCCCCTTATGCCATTGGTGCTATTCGTTCTTTTGTCCTGGTGACATCATAGGAAGGGTCATCTTATTAGAGTGAAGCTTTCACCTGTTTGGTCACCTCATTGTTTGCAGAGCAAGAGGGGAGGGGCTTTGGACCGGTCCAGATCTAGGTGACTCTACCAGAAAGCTAAATGCCAGCTTCCTGGGTTGAATCATAAGCTATATTGTCACTGATCTTTTCAGCTTAGGAATGATATTTATCCCTTGCTCAGTGTATAATGCTGAGTTTTGCAGATGTATGTACCAATCATTTCGAAATGATGCTAGATCAACTTTGATAAATCTATTGTGAATATAACTTAGCTGTTGCCTTTCTTTATTTTTTTATTGGAAATTCCCAACACCAAGCCATTCCAACACCTAGAACACCAAGCCTCTATCAAAGTTTGAATTAAAAAAAAATTCTGAACATATTCAAAGATGTTTGGACAAAAAAAAGAAAAAAAAGGTTTCCACAGTATTATTATATTTTGTTTCTGGGTTGTGTAACTGAATTGAGAAATGAAAAGAAATTACAGTAAATGGTTTTCTCAGGTGTACTTACTTAAATAAGTCTGATCTGTTCACTCAGAGAAAGCTAGCGGATTAAGATAGAGATGTGGCAGGTTAAAGTGTGGTCTAGGTGTGAACAGTGAGTAAAACAAAGGTTTGGTAATGCATCTCAGAGGCTTCCCAGAAAGGAAAACTCTCGGCTGTCTCACGAAAAAGGAGTTTTTGTCACCTGAGTGCCCCTTGTCCCTTTGTGTTTTAGCATGGTGTTCTGCATTCCGTGTCCCACAATACCACAAAGGGGTAATTGTAGTCGCGGGTAACTTTTATGCCCAACAAAAAAAGGGGGGGGTTTGATTTCACTTCATAGTGTGAAAATATATAGAGAGAAAACCCCAGAACAGCACACAGCAGTTTCCTCCCGGTCGACACAGCTCCAATTAGGTTGGCAAAGGCTTCCTAGGATTCCAGTGAATGGTTTTGTATGTCAACAAAGAGCTTTAATTGGAAGTTTCGTGTGAGATATCCACAGCTCAAAATAGAATTTCACAAAACTGAATGTCTCTGGGAGACTGTCTATTGTTTGGTTTTTGTTTTGAACTTAGACGAATTAATATTTGAGAGTGTAATGTTGTGTAAACTTTTAAATAAATCTCATATTTTTGTGTTTGCTGGGCAGTTGAGAATTTCATTCATAAATTGTTTGTTGCTAATTAATGGTCTGATAATTCATTAAGATTCATGTTAAACTTCCTTGTTCTTTGAAAAGATCACTAAGATCACTCTGTTGAACTTCCTTCTGTAACAGAAAACAGTTTAACAGGTTGAAGTCTGGAGTTTTTACTCACAACAATGTGACTTGCCAAACAATAAGGACATTGTTCTCAGGTTACTTGAATGACATATTAAAGTTAAATGTAATGTTTTTGATGATACAAGGTCTGCTACCAATATATTTCTATTTTTTCTGGCTGAATAAGAAAGTACAATATTTGTGTCAAGACAAGGTTGGAGTTATTATTTGTGTCTCTTTGAATCTCTAGTTCTCTCTCTCTCTCTCTCTCTCTCTCTCTCTCTCTCTCTCTCTCTCTCTCTCTTTCTCTCTCTCTCTCTGTATCTCTGTCTCTCCCCCTGCTTCAGACAAACATACATACAGCTAGCTAGCTAGCTAGCTAGATAGATTTCCTGGTCAAATCAGCTTTGCAGATGAAATAATTTTAAATGCTTCTTAAAAATTTTAAAAGTTTTGTACTTTGAGAAAACAGGGCACAGAGGTAAAGTAACTATTTTTTGCCATTAAGCTTACGGGACAGTGGTATCACAGATTAACTAACAATGTTTAAACATCAATTTAATTAATCAACAATCAATGTTCCTAAATACCTCACACAATAATAGACAGCAAACTGCTTTTCCTCCAATTTCATATTGTCAGATATGATAGGGTTTTGACTGTTAAAAAGTTGTTCAAGCACATTTAAGTATTTGTATATTTGTATTTTTCAAGATGCTTCATTTATTACAAGATTTTTTTTTTATATGTCAGTTCTTTATGACACCGAGGTTATGGAGAGCCATCAACATCACACTCTCATCACAATCATGCACAAAATTTGGCTTTCAGAGATGTGGTTCTGAATTTACATTCCTCCTTACCTGGCATATTTACATAAGTCATTGGATTTTCATAATCAGTATAGGACCTAAATGCAGCATGCAATGATAAAGAAGTGAAGAACCATAATCAAATGAAATGTTGATCGTCATGCAGCTGTCTTTTATCAGTTTACATATATAAGGGTATAGCTTTAAGCAAATCAACACGGCAAACCTGTTTCAGTGACAAATAGATGTATTGTAACCTTTTTTTTATATGTGTGTATAAAGTATATATTATCAAGCGAAATATCATCAAGTGAAAAGCAGGCAACTGTGAAACATCATCATGTGAAAACAGGCAATTGTTACTTTGGATTTGAGACTGTGGCTTTGCTGATGTAAGTTAGCCAACAGTAACTAAACTCTAATGGAGTCTATAACATCCATATTCTTGACATAACTATATGATATAACAGTGTTTAATTTAAAACAGGAATCCAGTGAATTTTACAGGTTTCTCATAATAATTAAATATGAATGAAAGGATGACCTGAACGAAAGGATGTGTATCCTGCCTTTATCTGAATGCGCTCAATGGTCAATTCATTCCCTGAAGAGAAGAAGCATAGCAATATCCAAGGAGATTTCATTCTAACGAAACCCTGGAGACAGATGCTCCGATGGATGGCAGAACAAATTCTGCGGATTGTCTTTCACAAATGCATTCGAAATAAATTGATCACTGAATAAACAAATAGTTTCAGCCCGGTTTCTACATTTCAATGCATTTTGACCTTGTTTCCTGTTTTTTCACGAAGTGATTATTTATAAAATGTATATAATAATGTATGATTATGATGAGCATTTGGAGTCAGTAGGCACAATGTGTTAAGTTAATAACTTCAACATGTTCAACGTGATATATATATATATATATATCAATCATTGTTTTGTACTATTTTGTCCGAGTTCATTGAAGACAAGGTTGGAACTTGTGGAACTTGCGAAAAGCATTCACCTGTCACACACATTGAAAATTACCGTGAATGGGTAAACATCTCACTGCTGTTTGCCCCGGACCAGTGTTTTTGCTCAAGTACTCAAATTTCACTAGAACACTTATTCCGAAACCACAACTAATCTGTTTCTAAACATGAGGAATAATAACCTTTTCACGGTTGAAATGATAAAAGCAGGGTAGAGCATGAAATGGATATGGTCCAAACAGAAATACCAATGTAAAAATAGTCTTCAGTAGTCAGTGTGTTGAATGCATGAAACTCCTCTGTGAAAGGATAAACTGACATTCCCAGTGGACGCTCATATTGAAACTAAACACGCAATTCAACTCAGAGGCTTTGACCTCGGAAAAATCTATTTGTTTTCAGTGATAAAGCTATGCTTGGCCAAGCGTATTGTTGATTGCAACGTTCAGCGTTGTGTTTTTTTTTTTTGTATGTATTAATTCGGAAGGCATTATTACTTTGTTTGTTGAAGGTATATATTGTTTGTTTTTAATAGCACTTTTTTGGTTGATGTTTGGCATGAAAATGAATTGCCTTTTATCACCTGCGTAATATTGCTAAAATTAGGCCCTCTCTAAGTATGGCTGATGCAGAAACCATTGTCTCGCCTTGATCACTGCAATGTTCTGTACTCTAGTCTGCCTGCCTCTCGTACCAAAAGTCTTCAGCTGGGCCAGAATGCTCCTGCCAGAATCCTGACCAAAACAAGGAAGTTTGACCACATTACACCATCCTGGTTTCCTTTCATTGGCTCCCAATTTATGCAAGGGTACATTTTAAGGTCCTCTCATTGGCATATAAAATATCTACCCATCCAACTTAATTACAACCTATAACCCCCTTCAAGATTCCGGACTATTAGTTATTCCAAGAGTTAAAAAGAAGTCTGGTGGCTACCGAGCCTTTTCCTACTGCTCTCCCTTCCTCTGGAGTGGTCTACCTACAGAAATTTGGGAGGTGAAACTCTCTTCATACTTTTAAAACTAAACTAAAGAATCATCTATTTTCTCTAACGTATGGATGATGTAATTTTGATTTAACTTGTAAACTTAACATGTAAAGCCCTTTGAGACTATAAATAGTGATATTGGGCTCTAAATAAACCTGTATTATTATTATTATTATTATTATTAGATGTTGTAAGTTGTTTGTCACAAAAGTACAGAAGATTGTGATGAGACTACATTCCCATATGGCAATGTGAAAAAGTGATTTCCAAACTTGAACAAAGATTATTCCTTTTAGCCAGCAATTGAAGAGAACTATACGTGTGTTCATGCATGTTCAACTGATGAGGTGTTGGACAGGTACATGTACTGTGTACTTACATTTACACTTACATTGATTAATTTAGCATAAGCTTTTACTCAAAGTGACTTCCAAGGCAGGTAGAAACGTACAAGAAAAACAGACACTCATGGAAAACAATACGATACTCCTTAAAATCACACCTCTAATGTGAAGCAACCCTTCTGTTCCATTTCATCCTTATCCGATCTAAACACTATCTCTTAAAATGGCCACAAAAAAGCAAAACTGAAATATTGTATATGCCTGGAAAAACCGAAGTCCCCCTACTTTGAATATTCTCTTGTACAGCGACGTGATAAAAAAAAAGTACATCCTCTTTCAGTTCTATGGTGTCACATATCAGGGCATAAACAACAATTTAAAATCAAATGAATGTAGCCTCAGATAGACAAACAACGCAAAGCATATTTCACTATTCATTATGTTATTTGTTCAGCTAAAATCAAACCAAAATGCGGATGACATGTTGGGAGAAGTAAGTGCACCTTTGCAGCCTCCGTGGGAATTGAGAAGTTAATTAGCAGCCAGGTGTTTGTAATCAAATGAATTTGATCAGTTGATCATTAGGAAATGTGATCATCTCTATAAAAGCAGAATTTTTGGTACTCTTAGATCTGGAGCATTCTGGTTTGTGTTAACGTCATGCTAAGGAGAAAAGACACCAGCAATGATCTCACAGAAGCAACTGTTACTGCTTGTCAATCTGGCAAGCATTATGAGGCCGTTTCCAAACAATTAGAAAGCTATCGGTCTACGGCAAAAAGCGTTATTTACAAATGGAGAACAATCCAGACAGTTGCCAGTCTTGCCAGCAGTGGATATCCCAGCAAATTCAGCCAAGGGTCAGATTGTACAATGCTCAGAGACATGACCCGAGAGCTACATCTAGGGATCTGTAGGCCTTGGTTAACATTTTAAACGTTTAAGTTCAGTACTTTATGATCAGAAAACGACTGAGCAGGTATGGCTTTCGTGGAATGGTAGCCGAGAGATAGCCCTTTCTCTCCAAAAAGAATATGGTCACATAGCTTAGTTTTGCAACATCGCATCTGAACAAACCACAAGATTACTTGAACAATATCCCTTGGACAGACGAGAAAAAAGTGGAGATGTTTGGTCATAAAACAAAGTGCCATGTTTGGCAAAAAACAAACACAGTGTATCACCACAAACACCTCATACCAAACGTCAAGCATAGTGGTGGAGGACTGATGGTTTGGGTCTGCTTTGCAGCCACTGGGCACCTTGTAGTCATCAAATTGACCATGTGCTTCTCTTTTTACTAAAGTGTTCCAGTGGCAAATGTGAGGCAATCTGTCTGACAGCTAAAGCTTGGCTGAAACTGGTTCATGGAGACAGGACAATGATCCCACGCACACTAGCAAATCTACAACTGAATGGTTGAAAAAAAAAAAAAAAAAGAATCAAGATTTTGGAACAACCAAAATCAAACTCTAGACCTCAGCCCTACTGAGTTGCTGTGGTAGTACCTTAAGAATGTTGTACATTAATGAATGTCTTCAGACATCAGTAAACTGTAGCAATTTTGTATGGAAGAGCAGGCCAAAAGTTCTCCAAAAAGACAGATTGATAAACTGATACAGAAAACAATTACTAAGGTTATTGCTGCTGAAATTGGTTTTGAATCATGGGACAATACCTACTTTTTATCACACACCCTCTCTGTGTTGACTTTTTATGTTAGGTAAATAATGACGTAGCAGAATCTGTTATGTGTTGTTTACCACCTGAGATTAGATTTATCTTCCTTTAGGACTTGGTAAGGACCAGATGATTTTTTTGTTATGTCCTGATATATAAAACCAGAGAGTTGAAAGCAGGTGAAGTTTTTTTCCCCACGTCTTTGTATACGTGTATTGTTATCCCTCAAGAGGAATATGTGAATGAGGTGTTTTTTCATGATGTTTGTGTGTTAGAATGTATAATTTAATATGTTACTTTATAAAATATAACTCATTTAATAGTTAAATTAAATGATAAAATGTAATGAAATAGCAATACATAATATTTTTATTGCAATAAAATTTCAGTATAGGTATAGTGATAGTAGCAATTCACAGATACAGGTATGGTCACTGAACTCAGTTCTTTAATTCACTGTCCAATTGGATATAACAGTTGACATGCAAGTATGAAAATAATGACTAGTTCCTAATTTTGAATGTTAGTCTAGCCAGTTTCCTTATTGGCTGGTTTTGCACTTGAATGACCCTGATACGTCACCCTGTTGGTAAATACAGCAATCAGCACTGTGTTGGGACATTGTTGCCATCATGTGGCAACTCTGCAGAATGACAGAAAAATGCCGAGCAAATTGAGTGACTTACAAACCTACACCACCAATCTGAATACTAGATATTAAAAATGTGTAGACATAATAGCCTTATAGATTTTGTATATATCTTTTTAGTGTACATACAACAAAATCAAGAGCACATTCAGATATGAACACACATATGATTGCAATAAACAATACTTCTTATTAAATATAAAGTGCTAAAATAAGAGGACTACTTAAGTAAGTGAGGGTATAAAGCTTCATAAAAGCAGTTTTGTTGACATAGATGTGGATTCTGAGTGAAAGAATGAACATTTTGTTATTCTAAGGGTCAGATAAAAGTGAGGCACAGGGGTACTCAGAGAGGCATACTTTGGTATGTTACAGAATCTGCTATGGTTTAGCTCTTTCCTGTCAACCCCTCCAACATAAATGCCAAGATAGAGCCATCCTAGGTGATCACCTTAATACTACGATGAAGTATTTCTCTTCTGATGGGTGTCATTCCTACCAGAATGATAATGCCCCCAGGCAAGGGCTCCTTCCTGACACTGCATTTTCCAACACCATCAACATCACACCGAATGACATTTTGTTTTTGTTTGTTTTTTTTTGTGAAAAATGGTGTTGCAATCCTCCAGCAGTGTTCCAAACACTTCTATACCCACCAATCTATGTCACTCAGTCTAATCACATTAAAGAAGTACTTGTGGCCTGTAGTAGTAAACACCTCTTTGAAACACGCAATGTTGATGGGTTTTTTTTTTAGCAGTTATCTGCCTTTTATGATGAAATACTGCACAATTACACCAAGCTCATGTGGCTCTGTAAATCTCCAGCTGCAAGATATATGCAGGATGTCAGAGAGACTTCTCAAATTGCTGACAAATTAGATGTAGTCAAAGTGGACTCCATGTGATTCAGCCATGTTCGGACCGGAGCCCTCATAGGCCATGCAAATAAACAGGAAAAACATATTAAATCCTTGTGCATGCAAATGAGGATCATGAGGAAAATTCTACTTGCACCATGGAAAATCTTGAAAAAATGATGTGTGGAATAATTACACCTACTTGGTTTTGGGTTGGTTTACTTTTTATATTCAGTAAGTTTTAGAGTACGTGGTTTTATAATCGATAAATAGATATGGAGGTAAGTACTGGTCTATGTATTTATTTATAACCCAAATGATTGTGCCGGTCTATGTATTTATTTATAACCCAAATGACTGTGACCAAAATGATTTGATGTGATAAATAATCATAACTATGGGGTCCTACATTATACAGAGTGTCCTAGTCAAGTATACGTTTATCGTATTTTACAACCTGTGAGAAAGGAAGCAAAGCACAAAAACTGTCCGTCAGTGTCCATAATTTCAAATGCTTGCATTTTTCAAATGGCAAATGGACTTTCACCAAGGCCAAATTGTATGTTGTTTTTATACTGCTCAATTTATCTATGCATATTCTAAATGTGTTCCACCTTTTCAGAATTCCTGAATATGCAAATAAGGAAGAATTGCAGGTAGGATTTTACCCACTGTGACTACTACACTACAATGGAGAGTGATTCAGACTTGGATAAACAGGATCAGAGACCAAATTTAGTCTGGGCTGGGACACAAGTAGCTTGAGTAACTGAATGACTAAGAAGCTTAGATAAGATTTACTCACCAGGCGCGAGTCAGCAGCATTCCTAATCTGTTCAGTCACTGGACACACAGAGAATATCAAAGCTTCAAAGAGCCATGGAATCTCTGCAAACATAACAATAACTTGAACGTCTTCAAGTACTTACTTTTGAATGGTGATAAGAAAGATATTTTAATATGGTCATTATTGGAAGCAACAGTTTTGTCAAGGTATGTCTGGTTCTAAACGTGTATGTGAACAGCGTTGTTCACTCCTGAATGAATAGAATGTAATGACAGTCCCATGGGAAATTCTGTATGTATAGCAATTTTTGTCCTTTGTGTGTTACCAGCAAAAAAGTACATCTCTATGAAAATGATCAACTGTTCTCAGCCAAATGCAGCAATTTCTGATATAAAAACAGCACTTAGACAACCCATTCTGATTCTGACACAGTTTTTGTTATAGATGCTCTCACAGCCAAATCCAGTTAGCACATGATGGCGTGGATGTAAAATGCACTGAAATGGTTACATCAGTCCTCTGGTCGGCAATCATATGGACTTTTAAAGGATTCTTGTACTCCTGCAGGTTTTTCTGGGTATGTGCACCTAGTTTAAAATATCAAAACCAGATAACATTTTAAACAATCAAGTCAAAGACTGGCTGAAGCTCTTTAAGTTTCTTTGTAGCCTGCTAGTGAGATTAAAATGAATAGCATAACATACAATATTTTGCATTTTGTTTATTCTATGTGTTATGAAACAGACACCAAAACACATAGCTGGAGTCAAAGAGCCTGTCTGGTGAAGCCTTGTGTTTTTGCTGCAGGTTAGCCCATTCAGTGCCTTAAAACCTGGGCCATGGACACCACATGAAAATGAGAGTGCTGCTCAGCCACACCTGACAGAGATCGCAGGTGATGTCAGTCCCCACTCATGTTGTATGGCGCTAGGGTTATGTGTATACTTTAAATAAAGGGATGCAACAGAGGATAAGATTGTAAGATTAAACTGTAAACACTTGCTTCTACAGCAGCACTGGTCAGTCCGAATGCAGAATATGATCATAATTCCCCACTTGCAGATTGTTGTTTTTTTTAATTACTTTAGTAACTACACGTGATTGTGGATACATGGATGCATTTTCATACATGGGTCCATTAAATGAAAGAAAGAAAGAAAGACAGAAAGAAAGAAAGAAAGAAAGAAAGACAGAAAGAAAGAGAGAAAGAAATTGCACCGGTCAGATTCATATACATCTATATTTACACCTATCCAGTAGGTGGCAGCACCTTGAAGCACACACAAGTATACCTCCACTAGCTTGCGCTAATCATGTACCAAAACATATTCATTGAAACTGATTAGTCCCAGGGACTGAGAAGGCAAAAAAGCGGGGTGCTACCCTACATGACAGACTGACGCAGGCTGAGAAAGAGATTCAGGCCCTGAAGTCTCAGATATCTACTGACAAAGCATCATGGGAGATGAGATTCACACAGCTGCAGAAGCGACAGCAAAACCTTCGAGATCAGGTGTGCATTTTTTGTCTGTCTGTTTTTGTTTGTTTGTTTTTTATTTAGATTGATGTTGCAGAGCACACACATGTAAGATGAGTGTAGTATTGTGTTAGATTTAGATTCCTGAGATGCAAAAAAATATGGAAATTTTGTCATAATTCTCGTTTGTGTCTTTTTTTTTTTTTTTAGCTGACCTCTGAAATCTTAGTTAGAGATGGGGTTCTTCATAAATTTTGTCATTTCGGGGAAACAAATGAAATCCCGACAGAGTGCGGCGTGGAGAACAGCCGTTACGAGAACGAGGAAGATTGCTCAGGTGAGCTTGCCTGGAACTCTTCAAAATAATTCCAGAATGACCTTGGACTTTCGTTGATTTCGAAATTGTTCTCTGTAGGTGGCGGTAATCCTCTTCACAATCTTAGAGGACCTGGCGTGAGACTATCGCAAGTGTGTTGTCACGCCAGCAGTTTGAGAGGCAGCCAAATCTCTCTTACCTCAGACTGTGACTTAAGATCTACTTCAGCTATATCCATAAATACCAGGTAGAATATTTGCCGCTTCCCATCTGTCAGCACAAACCAGATGTTAATCCCCAAAATTACTTTGAAAGTTCTATACGACTACATGATCAAAAAAAAAAAAATTCAAAAGTAATTTGCAGGACATGCAGTCAGCATGGTTAAAACTGATTTTGGATGTAAGTATGTGGTTCTCCAGTCTAGGGTCGTGGAGGGGCAGCTGTGGCCCTCATCGTGTCTTTGTGCCCCATTCTCCGATGGACCTGAGGATCGGCCATCGGGTCCGAATCCTGCTGCCTTCTGGGAGGATCAGCACCGGGACCCTGCGCTACTTGGGCCACCTGGATGACGTGTCTGATCTGCACCTCGGAGTGGAGCTGGAGTCAGCCGAGAATGGGGAGATCACTGGCACCCGTGAGGGTCACTGCTACTTTGAATGGTAACAATGGCACCTTCAGAATGCATTAATATGAAACCTGCCTTTGTTCATGACATTCTGAACTCATAAACTGTTACCAATATTATAAAACAGAGGGGAAAAAATCTGTTAGTGTGACGTTGTTATGAAAGAAAATTCAAAATGTCAAAAAAGAACTTATATGGCCTTTCAGTTCTGAATATTCTAATGTGCCCCCCCCCCCCCCCCCTCACATTTCCTATTTTGTTTTCCTTTAGCAAGCCTGGATACGGTGCCTTTGTGGCATTCAACAAGCTTCTAATGGCCTGGGAGTAAAGGAATCATATGACTGCATCAATATTTGTCTTTCTGCCTCTTGTGGAGTATCATGCATGACAGTGTGAATATTCTACTTTTAGTAAATGAAGAGATTCAATATTCTCATTCTCCTTGCAAAAAGCCTCTCTGTTAGAAGTGCAGTTCCGGAATCCCCTTGCAAACAACTCACATTAATTTTTGCAGAAAATGTATTGTTGTTTTGTCGTGTTGCAACAAGTGACAGTCTGTCTACTACTAAAATAATACAAAGCCATTTCACATGAAACATTGACGGTAGAGCAATACGACTTTAATTGTTTAGTGCAATCAAGCAAACAGATGGCTTTAGAATGTGCGGTTTGAAATCATTCCGGTTTATACGCATATACACACACATATACACGCAATTATGATGTACACTGCCTGGCCACAAAAAAAGTCACACACTAATATTTTGTTAGACCGCCTTTAGCTTTGATTACGGCGCTGATTCGCCTTGGCATTGTTTCGACAACCGTACGCAACATCGCAACGCTTATTTCCGTCCAGAGTTGCATTCATTTTTGGCCGAGATCTTCTTGTCTAACCACTCCGTAAAGTCCTCTCCTGCACACCCCAGAGACAATTATTGGGGTTAAGGTCAGGACTCTGTGGTGACCAGTTCAGGTGTGAAAATGATTCCTCATGCTCCCTGAAGCACTCTTTCACTATTTGAGCCCGATGAATCTTGGCATTGTAGTCCTGGAATATGCCCATGCCGTCAGGGAAGAAAAAATCCATTGATGGGATAACCTGGTCATTCAGTACATTCAGGTACTCAACTGACTTCATTTTATTGCCACATAACGTGGCTGAGCCTAGACCTGACCAACTGAAGCAACCTCAGATCATAACACTGCCTCTGTAAGCTCCAAATCCAAACGGTGACATTTTTTTTTTTTGGCCAGGCAGTGTTTAATTTTATGTTTATGTCTAAGGATTCGAAAGTGTGGCATAAAAATGTGACTTCTGTGTGATGAAGCTTGGACATGACAGGTACTCGATTAAAAGTCAGAAAAATCTAAAATCTGCTCTCTCTCTGGCCTTCATAATACTACTACTACTACTAATACTAATGATACAAGTTTGTTTAGAGCCCAGTATCATTATTTATAGTCTCAAAGGGCTTTACATGTCTATAACAAAGTCAAAGCAAAATTATATTATCCATAAGTTAGAGAAAATAGATGTCTTTAGACTGGTTTAAGAGGTATGGAGAGAGTTTGCCTCCCTAACTTCTGTTGGTAAACCATTCCAGAGGAAAGGAGAGCGGTAGGGAAAGGCTCATTCACCAGCGGACTTCTTTTTAACTCTTGGAATAACTAATAGCCCAGAATCTTGAGAGCGCAGGGTGCAAGGAGGGTTATAGGGTGTTATTAAGTCAGATTACAAATTTTCTGTAACAGTGACTGAATACCTTTACTAGTGCATTCAGATGAGGGTGTGATTCTGGGCAACTCTAACGCTAAATAATTTTATGATCATTTCTGGCTCACTTTTCCTTTTAGGTCACAGTACAGATGAATTTTACTTAACTCCCATGGGGCTATTTACATGTGGGCCATTTTTGTTTGCTTTTGGAAACTAACTATAGCTGACTGTGTTCATCAGACGTGCATTGTGATCTGTAACATTTGCATATCTTCAGTTTTCTGAATATCTACAATCTATTAAGTTGGTTGTCCTACTGTGCTTCCTTTTTGTGTTTTAGTGTGTGTGTGTGTGTGTGTGTGTCTGTGCAGGTTCGGGAAGGAAGGAATAAGTATCAAAAGGTGCATTCTTGTATGAGTGAAAAGTATTTACATATGTCTGCTTTGCATATTGCTGTGCAGGACTAGGAGGACACTCCTTACTCTACCTTTGTTATTGTGAAAGACATTTGCTTACTTCCTTCTAGGAAAGCTTACAGCTTTTTCTTCATCTAGTTCCAAATAGCTGCTCAATGTACTTCCTGGAGTGATTAAAAAAACAAGATATTGCTCAAACAGCAGGTTTTGAACTGGATTTTGAAAATGAGATACCGTCACAGTCATAAATCAAACTTCATGTTATGACAAAGGATCTTTTAACACATTTGTTTCTTTTGACGGCGATGTTAATGCTCCAAGATTTCAACCATCACGACCATTGATTATTACGTGAAACATGCTGCAAGCGCGCATTAAACAAACCATGCCGACAGTTCACAAGTCAAGTATTATATTTGTGACCTCAATCTGGGAATTATCTGAGGGCAAAAGATGAACCTTTAATGATGTTCTTCAGCCCAGTTAATAGTAAAACTGTCAGCTCTTGTTCTGTGGCTTTCAAACGGCAATTTTACATGTTATAAACAGAATTGCATGTTTTGTCCAATTTTCTGTTTGTATTTGAAAATGGCATGGCAATGCTGATTTAAACTTCTGCTACTGTGTAAATAGTTTGTAGGATCAGCCATGCACATGACAATGAAGCCCGCATTCCTGTAATTCTCTGGCAAAACTCCCAGAAATTCAATTTTTCAGATTAAATGTCTGAATGCTTGAGTGATGTATAGTTTGGTGTATGGAAAAACATCTTTTGGTTGGAGTATCTATGTAAGGTATTTACCACACAAACATGCAAAATCAAATTTTTTTTCTTAATTTATCAATATGACCTAATAACAATGTAAGGCCAACTCTGTGCACATTATTTACTATATATCATTTTGATCACAGTTCATATCAGTTCAACAATATTCATAAGACCGAGAATTTCGCTCCGTTGTTTGAATAAAAATAAGTCAAGCCGGACTTGAAGAGAAACAGTTGCTGGTTGCCAAGAACAGTTGGCATATTTTAAGTTTGTGTATTTGTGCTTCTGTGTTCAGAGCAGCTTTGTTAAACAACCTTTAGTGTCACTTTAGTAATATATATATCTCCTTGTTGGGTCTGAGGAAGATAACATTTACCAAAGGCAAATTTAAAGGTCTCAAAGGTCCTAAGGAACTTGATTCACATTTATTAAATAAGACTTGGAAAACACAGATAAGTATTATAAAACGAAAACACCCTCAGATAATATAATCTAGGGATGTGATCAAGATATTAAACTTTGGGGCTTAGAGAGCTGTCAAATGAAATAAAAATTTTTTTTTATCCTTGATACAGTCACTCAAAATACAATAAAATGCTGTTGAGGAGACAAATAAACCTTTACAGAGTTAGTATTAAGGAGATTAAAAATGACACTTGGCTGATATTAATTTGAGAGCTACTCTAAATGTCCAGAGAGTGATCCATGGCAAGTGAATTACACGTGTGCATCTTTGCGCTTGTGTATGTGAATAAATACAAGAAAACATACATTCATATTCATTTGTCAAATGTGAATGACCACAGTTAGGTGCATGAGAAACTGAATGTGTGTGCTTTGGTTAACTCAGCTTAACACACTGTGTAAGTCCAACACATCTGTCAAGGATTTATGAAGTGTCCAGTGAAAAAAACCTGTGTGTGTAAGGATAAGAGAAGAAACAAATAAAGGCTTAGAAGTTTGTGCCACTGTTATATAATCATATGAGTCACTACCATAATAGCGTTGTAAAAGATGCTATTTTGACTGTAGTTAAAACAGCAGGAGTATTGCAAAGGAATGAAAAGAGTCAGTATTTTTCCTGTGGATTAATCAGGGCTTTGGTCAAATTTGAACAACTGTTAACATCAGCATTCTATACCTTTAAAAGATTTTAAATGTACATGGAATGTACACAGAAACACATGTTTGAACACAATCTTTTGACCTCTGAGGTTTACTGCTTCTTAGTAGGTTAAAATGTGAACACATTTGAAAAAGTACTTAGATTTTTGACTTTGAGTGTATTTACAGCATTCGTACTCTAGGAGTCACCTTTTACTGGAATGTGGAAAAAGAGCAATCAAACGGAAAGAAACGGACACCCTTTCAAAATCTACTAAGACAAAAGATACAATATGCATCAACATTCAATGACATGATTCATTCTGACTTCCTTGTCATACACTCTCATCACATATAAAATGTGATTTTCTGGTGTAATAGGAGATCACTTAGGATCCACAAAGTAATAAAGAAAAACTTCAAATATGACAGTTATGAAAACAAGACAGACAACAGAAACAAAGCGATAAAAGATATGAGAACATCAGCCTTGAAAACTGTGCAGCATCTAGACCAAGAAGCAGTGCCCCACAGAAAAATTCTTTAGCCATCAGATGACCTCTAATGAGACTAGAGCTTAAGCCCAAAGTGAAAGAAAACTATGAAAAGTATTCTCTCTTAGATTTGAGACTAAGTATCTCTGCTGCAAGTCTTTGTGCATCTGTAATTTGTGGTAACATGTTCATGACCTTGTCAACCAAATGGGGGTTGAAAATGGCATGAAGCCTCTTCCTAACGTCCTCTCTCTCAGTCTCAAAGGGGACTGGTTGTGGTCCACCCCAGGACGGTTGGTTTCCATAGGCCCCTTCAGGCCTAGGTGGACTTGGCATGGAGCGGGGGTTTGGTAAACTATACGCTGTTCGAGTCTGAGGGACCCAAAGAGGGTCTGACCAGCTTTTCTCCAGGGAGAGGTGGGCCCCGCTCTGTTGGATGTAGGCGGGGAGGCTGTAGTGGTTGGGGTGTCCCGGAAAGGGTGGTGAGCTATAGTAGTTTTGCTGAGGGTTTACTTGACGCAAGTTGCTGGTATATTGTGGAGGGCCTGTAGATGAGGATACACCTGAGGAACAGACACAGGTGTGAGGAATGTCCTGTCTCTCCAGGTGGCCATCTTGGTGTCTGGATCTGGCTTTGAATGGGTCTTCTAGTCCTCGGGAAGCATCTGAGAAATGGCTTTCATAAGACCCAAGACCAGAGTCTGAGCTGAAGACAGAAGAGTGATCTGTGACAGAGGAGTGGAATGGGGACTGCAGACTGGGCCAATTTAGTGTACCACCTGAGCTTAGGTTTGTGGCAAGATTCTTACTGGAGGAGATTTTGTCCCAGTAGTTCAGTACATCTTTGCCCATCTGGGTCTTATGCACAGAACCTTCAGGTTCCAGGGTCAGCCTATATTCTAATTCTTGTTCCAGAGAAGGGGAACAGGAACCAAATCCAGGGTCAACTCGTTGATAGGACCCTCTCGGTGATGCCCCGGTTCGGCTCTCCTCTTTGGGGCAGGACAGTCGAGCGTTCTCTCTCAGTTCATCTGCCAGAGATCGCTGGGACTGGTTAGTCCGTTCTGGATGGTAGAACTTACATTTGATCCCATATGTGCACTTTTTTCCTGTATGAGAAAGAAGTTGAGGGTTTACTCTTCATTATTACACTGTAGCTCATCACTTGCAAATTTAAAAATCGGAACCAGATCTTACCATATGGACAGAGCTGCCGCTTGTGGTCCGGTAAGAGAGGTTTCTTCCTGAGAAAGTTCTCCAGACTTGGTCCATGACGACCCAGGGGGTCATCTGGGGGCATGAATCTGTGTAAAACGGGAAGGGACTACACTTAAACACCTTCTGATTGGTCACATCAGCCAAAAATTGCAATTGTAATCTAGCCAACAATAATACAAATGATGGGAAGTGCTACAGAAATACTGTGACAACAATAGTGATCACAAAAGCATCCTGTGTAGAGCCAGTCACACAACAGTTGGTCAAAGTACTTATAATGCACCTATTATTGGCATCATTACTTGGTCTGAAACCTGTGCTGAGGCAGACAGCAACAGTACTAGAGTGCGAAACTTTTAGCAAAACATGTTAATAACAATTATATCACATAGGAATTCAGTTTGTAATGACTGCAAAAAGGAATAGAGCACGTACTTGTCGTTGACAAAGGAATACATAAGAAGCCCCTCTTCGATGCAACGTTTCCATTCCGGTCGTTCACTCTGCAAGTCGCGATAGGTGTCGTTAGACACAATGATACCGTCCAGTTCATGAGCCAGCCTGATGATGAAGCGATCGTCATAGCAAACGACCCGTTTCCCTCCAACACGGCGTGAGGGGGTAAAAACAAGTATTTTCTTCCTCTCCAGCTCTTCTAGGATGTGCTGATCTACGGTTAGATACACGTGGGAAAAGAGCAAATCAGTCACATGCTAAATTCTATAGAAGCCGGCACTCCGGAAAATTTCAGAGACGCAGGAAATACACAGGGAATCTTAAAGTCGTATATCGTTAATGTACAACAACCGGTCTCACAGCATATCACCAAATGATAGTATCACACTTGGAACACCAAAACATTTAGTCATGTCTCTGTTTGTTTTCTCAATTTTCCTAAATAATTTCCTCCACGTTTCCTCTCAATTCTTCTCCACAATTTTGCAAGTCCAATTACCTTTGATTATGTCAGCGTCCCCCTCACATGGTAGTCACACCACTTTAATGAGTACACACTTTCTTTGACTCACTTCCTCAGTCAAGCAATCATTACAAGAAGGACAGCATTGTAAAACAGTGCAGTGTTAATGGAGGACAAAGCTGTTAGCTGAACCTGCAACTACATAGGTGACTGAGCTCCAGTGACCAAACTAAGATAGAAGCAGACAGACCACTGCTGACTCACCTGCCCAAGGGAACACAGTCTATTGTTCTCACTTGGACATCAGGCCAAAGTCAGTTAAATGGGGTACCGCTGAGATTTCAACTGACAGAATAAGGAATGAGATTGCTTGTTTGAATTTTTACATGTTACAAAACCGCACCATATTTCAGGATGAAGTAATGCTTCTTTGAAGTGCACACAGGGGGGTGCAATACATGAAATTACATGTAGGTGTTACGCAGTGCAATTTGATCCTCAGGCAGTAAAATAACATACATTGTAACACATAACTCAGATTAACATAACCATGCTTTTCTTATAATAGGTGGTACGGATCATAATCACATTCAGGTTAGATGACACTTCAGAAACATATACAGTATCTCTTACATCTTTATCTTTTGACTGCATTATTCATTTCTGATGTAATATCCTGACTTGACTCACTCTCTTTTTCCACAAGGTAAAGAAGCAGAAAACATGATACTGCTGATACTATCTGTACTGGCTAGGGGGAAGTGCATCTCAAGGGTTGACAAACAAACAAAAAATAACTTTCTTAAAACAGAAGCATGTATACCTCCCAGAATGTGAAGAGGTTAATAAGTTGCACTAAAACCGGTTAAGGTTGTTGGAAACCAAAAAAAGAAAGAAAGGAAAAAAAAAAAAAAAAAAAAAAAATCAGGTCACACACACACTCACAAAAAAAAAAAAACCCAATCGAGAACTTCCTGGTGGGGTTTTCCCAGCACAGTCTAAAGGGAATTTTATTCTTCCTGGTGCTCAGATTGATTTGTGAATAGTTCTGTCCAGGCACAGAATTTGCTTAAGTATGAAGCAGATGCTATTGCTCTGGTACATGAGATAGTGAGGTATTCGCAAACAAGGGCAGCATAAACACTTAATGCTAAACTAAGCCTTTATACAAAGTGAAAAGACTGGGAATGTGATTGGGTAGAAAGGTGTCTCTAAAATCCCAAAGGTGATTTTACAGAGGCTCTATGATAAGATCAGATTAATGGAGGATATGGATAATTTGGGGAACAAGAGGGGAATGACGCGCTACTTCCCCGTAGCTGTTTTGCAATGCCAAACTCCTAACCTGTCTGTTTGGAATTACCCAACTTCTGTGACCTCATTTTCAGGATACAAAAGAAATTGAATAATTTCTAACAACTCTGTTGTTTTCTCTTTCAACCTATGGATGACAAAAATGAATGCGCACTAAATCCCTCACCAAGGGCAAAAACACAACAACACAAAATTAAACAAAACTAACCCTGTTTTGTTTAAGATATGGTTGTTTTTTTTTCTCTCTGTGTAGGCAAGTAAACATTTGCTCTCTGTGGTAAAATGAGTATGTGTTTTCACCTGAAATGGGGACATCTGGCCTTGGTTGCTCTTTTCTCCAGGATGGCACAAACACAGTGATATTTGTGTGTCCCCTTTCAAGGAAGTAGTTGACTGCCAGCTCAATCCCTCGGCAGGAGAAAACTTCCTTGTTTCCGTGACTGAGTCAGAAAAACAAAATAGCAAAGTTATAAGTCTGTGTATGTGTGTCTGTGTGTACATGTGTGCATACCCTGAGCTACACTAAAGGAATAGTATCAGTGCCCGTGTATCATTCATCTTATTTCTCAACAGTCTGTCGAAGATAGTCGCTCATGCACCCTTTGGCCAAACCGTCTTTGGTGTTGTCTTCTGGGTGTGTGCTTACGGTAATAATGAGTCTGGAGGGCAGGTTTAAACATGTTTAGATTTGCGTGGCTACAAAATACCTCATCTTATGAAATGTGGAAATGAAAGACGCAAGTGGCCATTTAGCAGTCACAAGAAATCAGAAATACCACCGACAAAGCCTATTAAAGGATAATATACTGCATAACCAATGACAACCGGATATAATTCAAAATTCATTATTAACTATCTATGAAATGTGAGGCTAAGACGTAATCAAACATTAACACAACAAATAACAGTATAGAAATAACTGACATTTTTCGCTTTTTTCCCCTTCCTACAACAAAAGACCTATTCATGTGCTTTTGAAAATATTCTTCAAAAAAGGTGTCAAATCCAGGTATTCAGTATAGTGCCTATAGTTTCATACTGACTGTTTAAAGAGCATCTTAAAAATGAGAAAACTGTGGCTAAGAAGAACCAAATCCTACAAACTATGAGATTTCACTCTTTGTGTGGGAATACCTCACAGAGTAACAATGCAGCTTGTCTTGTATCGTGTGTAAGAACACACTCAGTGACATACATGTGACGACATTTGTGCGTGTGAGCGCATGTGTGTGCGTGCGTGTGTGTGTGTGTGTGTGTCTACATGATTTGCATATTACAGCTGTGACTTCACAGCAGACATGGAGAGATAAAGGAAGTGGATTAAGTGAAAATAAGTTAAGCATAGCAAGGGACAGTCCACATAGTTCAAAGGTTACTAGCAATTTACAGGCACAGTTTAAATGAACTTCTTCATCTACGATACACAACATTCATTTTAAGAAGAGCCCTGACTGGCAGTTAAAAACCTTTAATCTTGTCTCTGTACAAGACAAAAACGCCTGTATTCAAAGTGAAAATGCTATTATTGAACTGTATTTTGTCTTGCAGGAAAGAACTCACTACAATGCACATTGTCCTTACATGGAGCATTAAGTTAAGGCTGTCATTTTTTCCTTCATACTTAGAGAAACCTGCAAATCCTCAAACATACCCAAACCAAAGCACTCACCTCATTGCCACATTGCTGCCATCTATGATAATGGGTTTCAGGCCATTGTCTCTCTCCGATTCGCTTTCCTGTAGCGGAGGTTGTAGTTGCCCTCCATGGGGACTTTGTCCAGATCCCGTTTCATCAGTTTCTAGGCTGGCTGCGGAGGTAGAGCCTGCTCCGATCCGAACCAGCTCTCCGAGCACGGCATTCGTATCAGTCTCCAGGCCTAATTTCTGGAGCGCCGCATGGACCTCCCTGGGAGAGTATCCCAGCTTCCGGAAAAAGTCAACCTTCATCTGGAGCTCTGAGTCCTGCCATCCAGGTCCAAAGCCCGAGGTTTGTCTGTGACAGGCCGGATGCATTGTGATCTCTGAAACCGGACTTGCAGCGTGAAACAACTCGGCTGAGCTGATCACCCTCCCCTCCTCATGACAACCTGTCAGTTCTCATTTGAGCCACACTCAAGCTGGAAAAAAACCCCAAAACATACATACACTTACTTTTATCTGTCTATGTTCCAAACTATGTTTTTTTTTACTCAAGAAAACTAGCATCAAGTGAAATTACTCATTGTTTAAAGATCAAGGGAGCAAAACTGCACAGTTATCAGGAATAAAAAAACTACTAGAATTGTATTGGGACATCTGAGCCAAATTATATAACATTTCACCACAAACTCTCTCACTACATGATGATCTTTCAGTACTCCTCAGAATCACAATCAGTGTCCACTTACAACCCCAGATGCAGTAGTGGTTCTAGCTTGTAAGGTGCCCCAGGCGAACCCCCCTTTCAGCTTATTTGATAGATTCCCCTACTCCCCCTATCTCGGGCTTCAAGAAGGGAGACCTGAGGTCAACCTACCCGCCCCCATCTTGTACTTCTGAGTGGGAGACCTACCCAGGCAGTAGCCTGCCTAGCTCAAAAAACTAGAATCCAAAGGTTAACTGACCCACACGGTGACATGATATCACTGGCGCGACGTAAAATGAGCGATAGAAACCAATCGCGCAAATGTCACCATTCAGATTTTTTTTTTGTGCGAGCGCCCCGTGCCGCCCCCGGCAAGATGCCGTCTTGGGCCCCTGCCCATGTCGCCCACACCTAAATCCGCCACTGCCCAGATGACAGTAAATAACAACACATTGCTAACAACTGTTTCTTTCAAATGTTCAACAGGTACCTCAAAATACGCTTCTTGTGTGTAATAAGTAAAAATAAGTGGACCACACTCATCATGTCACAGCGTTAAAAAAGCAGTGTGCGGTCTACCATGAAGAATGAAATATATTCCAAATACGACATCCATTTAAGACATGATTTGATGACGAGACAAAATACACTAAACACAACCACTAGCTAACAATTCTCGAGCCAAGATTTGCTGAGCTGTCACTCATCTGCTGTGGGTTATTAACCACTCGACAGCACGTGTCAATTTGCACTCTTACCATTCGGACAAATACTGCTTTATAGCCTACAGATAAAATGTTTCAGCAATAACCAACAAAGTAAAGGAATTCTAAGCGAGCCTGAAAGGTGGAATTTCATCGAGAACGCCGACTGGGAAGAAGTAAATTGACACTAATCTATGGTTTAGACAGTCATATCCAAAACAAGTTATTTTAATGGCCCAAGTTGAACTACTCTATTGTCGATTTAAAAAACAAACAAACAAAAATACAAACAAAACATAATAAAATATGAAATCAGGCCTACCTTTTCTGTGAATCGCTCGCTATTGTGTCTCCACAATATCTGCAATCACACTGAAGATTACTTATGTACTGTCGGGGATTTTTTGCCGGGCCAGCTCACCTTGTTGGTTGCTTCCTGGTTCACTTGTACGCACCACCTGGCCCTCCTCGGAACGTCAGAGAGAGGTGTTTCATAAACTTTCGTATTTACAGAACTCGATACAGACACCATATGTAACTTACCGGAAATAGTTCAATTATTCTATAAACAGTCTAATTTCGAATCTGTCGTATGATTCCGTTCATCTTGATTAACAACACAGATGGATTTACTGCGAAGGTCATAAAATACTTTTAACAAGGGCTAAAACATCAAAACCTAGACCACGACACCATCATATTATTACTATTAAAATCAAATTTATTCCGAGGTGCTTCTATCAAGCGGGACAAGATAAAACGACGCAAACCGAATGTAGGCTACTCAGATCATTCCACAAGATAACACCCCGTACCTACTTTCATTCAAAAATTCCATTTCACACGGTCCCAAATTAGCACATGGAAAGCACTACCCCCAAGAACTTAATATCATAAGTGTTTGCACATATTCTGGTGAACACAGTTCAGTTGTTTTTACTGTGTATACTTTGTTTTAAAATAAAACTTTATCGCGTCTTGATTGAAATTGCTCTATAACTCTCGGGTTTGGGACAGACTGTAAGTGGAAGTTCCACATGCTGGACAAACTAATCAGAACTGGTTGCCAGTCCACTGCTTTCTTCGAGGTCACGTCGGTGGTCCCACCCAGGTGTCTCCCGGTTCGATATTACTCAAGGGCAATGAGGTAGAGAAAACAGAGATGAGTTTTCTCACTGGCCCCAAACAGCAGTCGTTTGCCATGGCAACCGATCAGAACTGAAATGTGAGTAATATACCTACATTAAACATATCCTAAAACGTACTTCTTACAGTTAGGTCTGCATGCGTCCAGAGAAACTTTCAACCAATCTCAGCATACCGTACAAAATCTTGACGTTTACAAAACATACAATATCAGTAGCTACAGCCACAACGGTAAAACGTGTTAAGTTCACTCGCAATACCACAGTAAAACAGCAGATGCCAGCATTCTGCAGCTCGAAGCAGTCTTTGTCGATAATATGTCTTGCAGCTATCACTAAATGTTTATTAACATTCGCATGAATTGTAGCCATGACCTCTATCCAAAATAGCCTCTTAAATTTAGCCTTTCATAACCTGGTATTTTAGCACAAATCTTGGGACCTTGGCAGTGATTGCTTACGTATAACATATTTAGAGTGCATTATTATGTTCTTGCATTATGTTTATATGCAGTAGGCGATTTGTAGGAGGATTCCATCCCCCTTGTTAGCAAAATCACCAAAATGAATCTCCCTCGTTAACCTGTCATGCCCTTTATACTCTACAGAGTAGTGTCAGTGACCATTGGGCCACCGCCCTGTTAAAAGGTAACAAATCCGGTACTGCTTACGTGCATTTACGTACGATTAGCCGTCGTTCGAAAATCTAAACACTCATTTCGTTGCAGATTATCACATGTACAGACAATGTTAAGGACGAATGACCTGATACATCTGACATCAGCTAGGCCTAATATGTAGCTGATGGCACTAACAGATCGTACTACGTGTAATGTGGTTGGAAGCTAAGACGACAGTTTGGACTGTCTCCTTGTACATATTCATGCAATACCTACCGGTAATCAAACTACCTGCAAGGTTTTTTTGGGGGCGGGGCTAGGTAGGTCTGAGCTTTAAAGAAAACTAGCAGTATTTTTTATTTTTTAGGGTGGCTTTTTCTAGCTCATGCGTATTCTTATAATACATTTGTTGCTTTAATTTCAAATGGGGCACTTATAGTATTAACAGGAGTCAGGATGTTTTTTTCGGGCGGCACGGCGGCGCAGTGGGTAGCGTGTGGAGTTTGCATGTTCTCCCCGTGTCTGCGTGGGTTAGGTGAATTGGCGGCACTAAATTGCCGCTAGGTATGAATGTGTGTGTGGCTGTGTTTGTCTGTGTGTCTGCCCTGCGATGGACTGGCGACCTGCCTTTCGCCCTATGAGCGCTGGGATAGGCTCCAGCACCCCCTGTGACCCTAATCAGGATAAGTGGCTTATATAATGAGTGAGTGAGTGAATGAGTGAGGATGTTTTTTCTCCCAGCTCCTTTAGTCTTAGGGAGTATCCATTTGTAATGGTGTGTTTTGATTAAGGAGTATTAAGAGTGTAGGACTTCCTGTACACAGCCTTAATGAAAGATATGTACCATTAAAATGTTGAGCAGTTAACATTTCAGTGGTACATATCTTTCATCAAGGCTGTTTTCAACAACTGTTAGTTTGTGTCCCAGGAGTGCTGATATGCATATGACTTACCAAGAAAAAGTTATGTTCTTAGACCGAGCTGCAAGTTGTTCCACAGCTAGTAACTTGCTATACCCTCATATTCAGAGGAACTGAATAATAAATACCTAATTGAACTGCTGTTATGAATCTTTAATGAGTTGATGTATATTTAGGGAAACAGTACATCCAATAGAAAACTAGAAACAATTATTTATATTTAAACAATATTGCATCAAAAATCACAGTGTTTTATTTTCAGCACAAAAGGGAATGAGAGTTCATCTCTTCAGTGAAGCTGCATTGTGCAGCAGGAGATACTGAATGCCACCATAAAATTTTTGTCGACTGCTGCGCCTGTAGAAGAGTCTTTGTAGTTTCCTGTGCTCAGAGCATCACAAAAAAAATAATTCACATGATTTCTATTAAAAAATAAATAAATAAAAAAAGGAGAAGACTTGAGCCTTTTAACTCAAGCTATCTGTCTTTTCCCAGACCTGTCAGGGTGATTCATGATTCCCCATTGCTTTGAATTCAGAATAAATCAGCCAGGACATGCCCATTCTTTGAGCTAACGAACAATTCAAACACATGTAGACAGACCTCTCAAATGAACATGTCCAACACATCTGTCTTAGTCATTTCTCACTCCTTCAACACCCAAGCTTGTTCTACAGAGAACTCTCTGCAGCCTTGTTTTTTTTTTTTTTGTGTGTGTGTGTGTGTGTATCCATGAGAATGTATGGGTGTGCATATCTTAGTGAGTTTATTAGTGCTAAATAGACCACATAAAAGATCTTGTCACGCTGGTGGTGTGGTGCAGGACCCAAGTGCAAGACATGATGTTTGATGGTGATAAACGGAAGACTTTACTTGAACTGAAGATCAAAATACAGGTGTAGAAAAGGAACAAAAACCAATAACAAAAAGGTGCAGCATAACAGTGTGCAAAAACACAAACAACAATAGACAAAGACAAGGCAAACACTAGGACTTAAATACAAGGGAGAACTAAACAGGGCAAAACAGGATTGGATAAAATTAACAAGGTAATAATTAGACAAACAGGTACAGGTGAGGGGCGGAGACAAACAGAGAACAGGAGCACAAAGACATGTCAAACCAAAAGTCCAAAATGGCGGTGCAGGTTGTGACAGATCTACATGACCTGAAGATGATGACAGTGGATATCTTCTCCACATTGCAGCAGTCTTGTAATAGTTTCTGAAGCTAGAATGTTTTTCAGGCACACCCATATATATATATATATATATATTTTTTTTTTTTTCCTTCTTTTCCTTCTTCTTTTTTAAAAATCATTTGTCTAGCACAGTCCACCAAACACAGGGATCTTTCATGTCCAATTATGTTTAATCAAATCTAATTTTTTTAAGCAGACTTAATATAGAGCAGGTCTTAACCTGTTGTTAGTGTGTGACAGCTGTAACGGCTCATATTGTACTTACTGTGTACATAAACAGACACACTACATATAATGCAAAGGATATGATTATGTCTTATTGAATTATAGATTGATGACTGTATTTCACTTAGCATTTCTTGTCTGAATAATTCTTTTTTTTCTGATGTTTCATTTCTTTGAAACTGTCTGAATGTTTGCATCCTTCACACCCCATGTATTGTCTAAAAAGGCCATTCCATATGCGTTTTGAGATGTTTTCTTCTGCTGTTTATTTATTTATTTGCTTTTGTTGAACTAAAGGGGTTTAATTAAGAGGATTACAGCATACCCCTCTCTTTCCTCTGCCTTATTCTTTTGACCAAGAGGAAAGCATGACTGATGTTGATCCTGCAACAAAAATGGGAATGTCGTAAATCTGTTGAAGGAAATAGCAGGGAAAAAAAAAAATCTAAACTGCATTCTTATTTGTAAATGGCAAGTACAAAGATAGCCCTCCAGAAAACAGATAAAAAAATTAACATATGGACAAATGGTGGTATTTGATGATCATGTGGCAAAAGGTCATTTTTTGACATGGCTGCAGTTCTACACTCTGTCCTTTGGAGGCCAGTATTTTTCAGTTCTGATTTTTGTTTTCCAAATTTCTTAAGAATGCTATTAACAAGTTACTATGAAAAAAGTAAGGTCAGGGTTTAAGTTATAAGCCCCCCCCCCCCATTACGTACCATAATGAAACCAGAATATCGTGAAATATACATTAAATTGTGATGTTTTACTAAACATATACTTTGACTTTTTTCATTGGATCAGGTTGCATCTAAACTGGAAGGACTACAGAGAAGTAATTTTGATGCTGCCTGAATGTGACATTCCCCTTAATTTCCAAAAAAAAAAAAAAATTGACCAGCAACAGCCAAAACTTGTTTAAAGCGCCATTAATTTCCTGATTCAAAATCTATATGCGTTATTTTAACATCTCTCAGCCCATCCTCCCTGAAAGATTAATCCTATTAAGAACATGATTTGAATCACTGATGCAACAGAGATGAAAATCAAACAAAAAGCACCGTACTTTGTCTTCCAGTTTGAAGGTGACACAGACATAGGAATTAGCGGTGGGCAATAGAGGGTCACTGGTTCATGTGGGTCAGTTGGGTATGTTATTGAAGCTGAAACAGGTGTGAGACACAGCATGTGGTCTGGCCAATGAGGGACTTCTCCGGAGCTCTGATTAATCACACCTGTCAGGGGAGAAGAAGGGGGAGGGGGTCACCTGGGTCTAGCTAACTCCTCTGCATATTCCCTGGACACTCAGACCTGAGACACTGAGGTACACACACACACACACACACACACACACGCACGCACACACACACACACACACACACACACACACACACACACACACACACACACACACACACACAGCCTCTATTTACGCTTTCCCTGCATTGTGCTCAGTCAGGCAGACAACGCTCTAAGGTATTCATTACTATTGATGTCAGACTTCTGAACTAAAAGTGATTGCTGAACCTCCCTCAGTCTGTAGTGTTTAATGATGAGCCTCTGTGCAGCTACCTTTCTCTCTCCACATTTGAGGGGGAGGCTGTATGATGATTAATTCACTCAGTCGTTCGGGATCTTGGTAAGAGAGAGCCGACAGTGTAAGCAGTGAGTTCTGTTTCACCTGAATTTGTCCTGCATCTTCAGCCAGAAACATCTTTAAATAAGTGGAGATACTTATCCCATATGGTTTGAGCATGCAATGTTTCAGGTACAAACACAAACACAGACATGTCAGTCAGTGTTCTGTATTTACAATTCAATGTGATTCTCAAAAATGAACAAAAAATCCCCAAAAAAACCCAGTGGAACAGCACCATGGAAACATCTGTCAGAGAACATAGACGAATCGAGTTGCAGAGATGTATGACAGGCCTGACCTTCCTGTCTTTCTACCTGTAGAGTTAAAAACTGAGAACTACACATGTCTGAACATTTCCCTGCAGAGAAGATCAATGCCTTTCCTGATTTCTGTGGCTTTTTGCATTATGGACGTGTGACAGTACCAGAGAGAACTGAGCAGGTTTTTCCAAGTCCTGTCTTCTTCCTCCTCAAACCTGTCTTCTGTGGTATATCAAAAACACATCTGAGTGATTGGATCTGTCTCTATTGTCTTGAAAACCTGCGCTTTTTCCCCCTACCTATTCTTTCTGTCAAAAATTCTGTACTTAGTCTGAGGGAGAAATCAAAATTCTGGTCTTATAGTACACTGATGTAGTCACTGTAAAAAAAAGAGGACCAGAAAGAGTATTGGACATGTTCACAGATTTAAATATTTATTCAGTTACTGAAGTAACTTTAAATAACTAAGCAACGTGTCTGTGTTCAGAGTCGGCTTGAGAGTGTCAGTTTGCTATTGGGAAACATTACTATATTCCGCACACATACAGCCCTGCAACTAGTGAATGTTTCACAGGTGCATGGCTGCCGGCCTGCCCAGCAGAGCTGTGAGAGTGGTTCTCCACTGGTTTTTAATCTGTATCCTACTGCTACCTGGCTGTCTCCTCTCCTTATTAGCTCAGCTACTGCTCTTTGAGAGCTCTTCTCCTGCTAGTGAAGGGAGATGCTTGCCAAACGTACAGTAGATATGACGACCGCACTTTATATGTCTGTATTCTGAAAAAAAAAAAAACACATAAAGCAAGTTTATCTGTCATTCCTGTCCGTGCTAATTGAGATGTTGCCGCTCCCAAGTGTCGCAACATGTTGCGAACAATAAACGGGTTTGTGCTGGGTGTAATGAAGCAGCACAATTGAAATTTAAACATCTCAGTGGTGCATTTAGTGTATGTTCCACCTTGACGTGTTTACAGCCCACCTGTGTTAATCTGTTCCTGTGTTGTGGCATGTGTGAAGGCTACCGAACCCTTCTGACTCGGAGAGGGAAAATCTGACATTGAGCAGATAGGTCAAGCAGGGAAGAACCAGCAGAGGAAGC